>NC_080635.1:104683903-104773903 GCF_027579445.1 Ammospiza nelsoni | reverse complement strand
TTTGCTCCAAAAATACCATGGTAATATTTTAAATCATTTGACTAGGAAAAATGAGAACAGCTGAAATGAAGCAGAATATACTGGCATTGAGAAGTGCACATCATTTAGAGGACAAAAATAACAGATTTGAGTCTCAACATGGTGCTCCACAGGTTTTTTAAAACTTTCTAGTCTTGAAGAAAGCTTTCACCTGCTTCTCACCTCTCAGTTGTTCAAGGTTTCCTTTGTTTTGAACCACTCATCCATTGCTACAAGAGAGTCTTTGTACTGAAAATATTCTTCCACCCTTGCAGATAAACTAATATTTAAAAGGCTCTGCTTATGAAGTGATTGGCACATTTATGCTTTTTTATATAAATTAATCTCATGACATCTCCAGATTAAAGTAGATTTTTTCCTGGCCTACATCTTCTCACTACTTGCAACATCCTCCTTGATCTTAGAAAATGCAAAGTGAAGCTAATTCAAATTTATGCTCAGAACAAGGGCAACATTTTAGTCATGTTGCTTTTCAGTCTGCTCTGCTGCCACAAAAACAAAATCAAAGGTCAAAGAACACACAGAAAGAATTCTGCTCTTTTTGACTTCCCTCTCCAGACCTCCTGGAAGCCACAGCATCTTCTTGTGATGCACATTAGGCACAATGTGGGAAATGGGACAATGCAGGCTAATGAAGAGCATGGTGGTAGACCAGAAAAAAAAAAAAACAGCTTATCACACATCCTCTTGTCCTTTTGAATGTGGCCCTGAAATTTCTCAATGAACTTTGCAAATTTATTCGGTGTTACACCAAGTAATTAAAATATCCTTTCTTCCAAATTTTCCTCACAGTGCCAGATTTCAATGCAGAACTGTCCTCCTGTTCTTTACCTCTACCACATAACTGTTCTAACAGCAGCTTTGTCCATAGCAAATCTTTTTGCTGTATTTATAGAAAAATAAAACTAAATGCTGCAAAATACTTAAATAATTCCAGACAAAAAATTTGATATATGAGATACACCTTGATATATATAAGATATTCCTTTTATGTTATGCTGTAATCTGACTCAGTCTGATTGCAAGTAGATTTTGATGCTGTTTCACTTCTTGTTGACATGGATCATATACTTGTAATTTTTACTAAAAAATTATGCTAATTAATTACAAAATTTTCAAAGTAGCAGAATTTTGCTGGATTTAATGCCTCTCATGTTCTTGAGATTCTCTTGCCCATGGTATAAAGACACTATTCTTTTGTAGTATCTGGTTTCAGAGAATAGAAGATTCTAATACTTTATTACTTCAGAGTTGTGTGATACTTTCACCGTACCATTGAACCAATCATATTCACCACCAATGTTCATTTTATATGAAAAACTGAAATGTCCCATGAGTAAGTTCTGAGACCTTTTTTTGTGGTTACTGTTGCTAAGGAAACCACATCCTTGATATCCATGTGTCCAACATGTCAGTCTCATTTTGCATCTAGCTATCCATGAGCCAACACTGCAGCATGGAGTAAAGAAAAAAGGGAAATGAAAAACAAGACAAAAGAAGCTGAAAAATGTTTCCTATCAAAGTATATTTGCATACCTGTTGGAGTTAATTCTGGCATCTTCTATGGTACATCTGCCTTGTTTTTTTGATACATAATAGTTGCTTGCAATAGACTGAAAAACAACCTGTAAAGGTGCAGTAATGGTTCCTCTCCAGGTAGCAAACTATCATCTGTGCTAATCATCTTCAGGCAGGAAGATGGTTCTTTCTGGAGTTCCAAAGAGGAGGATCAATTTCAAATAACCATTCCTGAAAACACGTTTCACAATGTGTAAAACATTCCACAGCATCTAAAATATGTTACTGGCAGTAAACCCAAAAACCAATGTTTTCTTTAATTTTAAATTTTAAATTAAAAAAATAACTTAAACCAATACTATTTTATTATTATTTATGAATTTTTATATGTACTCACTTATCATATTTGCATAACTTATAATGCAGTATGCTTAATTTAAATATACCATAGAAACTTTTTTTATTTGAAAGTCTAATAGTATTGTTCTCATGACAGTCTAAATGCTTTGGAAGCATAAGACCATTTTCTCAGTTTCTCAGAGGATCAAAATGCAGATTTTTGTGTACTTTGCTCCTTGAAATTCAAAGAACACTGGGTGACTAGTAGACATTTATATCTTCAAAAATCTCCTTTTATTTTCTGATGTACTGACCAATGTGTCAAAGTGCTGTGTCAAAGACAGCAGAACGAGCTCCGCAAAGCAGCTGCATCTACCTGCATATTTAAGTGCTCTGAAGTATTCAACATAGATGTGTCTGCCTATCCTGCCCCTATCCTTAGCACAATTCCTCTCTGAAGTGTCATTATTAAAAAATAAAATTATATAGGTAATAGAACAAGTTTTAGCCTGTATTATACACCTTTTATTATTATTCTATGTCGTTTGGCTCTTTAGGCTAAAGTATTGAATAAGATCTGTGTTATACCCCTTTTCAGTGGGATTGTTAGCATGGGTACATGCTTCAAAGGCATCCTCATTTAGGGTCATACCACAGGGAAATTTGTTTTGGAAGAGTCCTCAGGAGATTTCTGACTCAACCTCCAGCTCACAGCAGGGCCAGCTCTGATGCCCAGCTTAAGGCTGCTTTAGGCTGGCTGTGTCTCACCATGTCATAAAAACCTCCAAGGATGGAGCTTGGAGGCTGCTCTCCAGGCAGCCTCTTTTATTACTTTGCTGTCTTAATGGTAAAAATGCTTTTCATTATTTCCTTTTTTATTTCTTTGGGCCCTTGCCTCTTATCTCCCAGCCAGAGTGCTGCTGTGAAGGACCTGGCTCACCCTTCTGTATTCCACTCCATGGGCACACCAGGGGCTGCTGAAGTCCCCTCTTCTCCACACTGGACAAACTGAGCTCCCTCAGGCATTTTGCATGGGGCAAGTGCCGGAGAACCTCGACATCTTTCCTGTGCTGTGGGACCCAAAACTGCACACACTGCTCTAAACTGCTGATGTATTGGTAAGTAGTTACGTAAATCTTGGGATTAAGAATTTTTTTGGTTTTAAATCACAATAAAATTTCTAGCTGATTCTTTCACTCTTATGTCATGCTAAACAATAATTTAGGGATCAGAAAAATATTATTTTCAATTACTGCTGGCTGGTCTGAAGTGGCATGGAAAAAAAATTCTGGAATCCATGCATGGTAACCCTCTTCTGTGAGAGGTTGGCACAAGAATGCAAATTTAATCTGAAAGCTAAAGGGGCAGCTCACAGAGACTGATCACAGATCTACCAAGGCAGGAACTTCCAACTTGGCACTGGAGTCCAAACTGATATCTGGCATTCTGCCATTAGCTGTAGCTTATTATGCCCTTCCTTCTATAGTAAACTAATGAAATTAAGGCCCATCAATTAAATTTCTCTCTGTGGCTCTTGTTAATTTATCTGCATATCCGGTTCAACCCTTTCCTAGGATATTTGGTTAGCCTGAGTGCTATCAGGCACTGGAGCCAAAGACATTAAGCAGGAACGTTATGCATGTAAACAAATTTAAAAAAAAAAGAAAGTAACAATAGGTAAAATAACAGCACAGACTGAATGTGCTAATGTCAATGAATTGGCATGATGTCAGATGAAGCAAATATGGAAATAATATGATTATAAAGGTAAGATGCATAGCTAATATTTTTTTTTAATTTGGAGGGCTTCTTTTTTTCCTTCTTATGATTTTTTAGTGCATGTAGTGCTGAAACAAGTAGTGTTGGTGCTGGTTTTTAGAAGCATACTCTTGGTTTGGTTGAATGCAATAATTCCTAGGTTCCTGTGTGAGGTGATTGCCTAACACACCACTCCTAAAAGTTTAAGGAGTTTAAAAAACATTTAATTGGTTGATATCTATCCATACTTCAAGAACATACACTTATCAGAGGCATTGTTAAAACACAGTTTCTTTCCCTGGCTGCACAACATGATGCACAATGGTGTTTTACTATGTGCTGAGGACTCCTGGGCATTATGATGTTATAAATTATAAACCACAAGACAAAGGACTTTAATGCTACATTTTGCACAATCTTAGTTGTGTGAACATGTATTGAAATAGCTTTTAATTTTACAAGCAGAATCTTTGTTGGCATGATCTCTATTGTACAAATAATTTTGTTATGAAATCTTTCAGTAAACTTGTTGGTTTGGGTTTTTTTTTCTCTGTCAGCACCTCCAGAAAGAACCCTTTTCCCAAGATTTTTTGAAAACCTGTTTTCTCTTTTCAGCCTATTGTTATGTGAAAACCTTTTCCATCATACTTATGCAGGGGTTATATCAGCAGTCAATGATATCAGCATATTCCTAGAGATTAGCACAACTTTCAGACTGAAGCATATGCAGATGCTTAGCCCCAGGTTCCTTCCAGGTTTTGCGTTACTAAAAGAGATTGTACAAAAAGGACTGTTAAATAAGGAGTGAAGAATGGTCTTCAGTGTCAGAGGAATGTTAATTTATGGCCAAATGGTCAAAATATGGGTTGTGTTCTAGTAGCAGAAAAGTTGTTTTCCATTACACACACAAAAAGGTTTGGAAGATAAATACATCTATTTTGAGAGTCTTGGAAACTGTGTACTAAGACTAAATTATTTCTCTTTTTTTGAGTTTGCCTTGAAATGCTGGATGAACATGAAGATGTCTTGCCCTATATGTAAGATGCTGGATAAAGTTCTTTACAGAAAAAGTGACAAGATGTGGCAAACAGATAATAACTCAATGCTTTCATCTTGGCTGATGTTATGTGAATAGGCTCCTACCTCACTGGAGGTCTCACTTTGAATAGGAGACTTGGATAAAGCATTTCAACAACATGTCCTCATAAACATCACGTTCCCTTTCAAATTTTATGTTAAAACTACTGATTTCTTTTGCTTCTCAGAGTAACAATAAAATAATCATAGACCTGCACCATTAGGTAAGTCCTTTTTGAGAGTTAAACGTGATTTTTTTTTCCCGCACAGTTTTAAATGAAAGTGAAATGCATGTCCCATTTTTTAATGATTTGTCTAAAGCTCTTTGGGATACCTTACAATTTGTCCAAAAGGAAAAAAAAAATGAAACCAAAACAAACAAACAAACAAACAAACAAAAAAAACACCTGAGCCAGTGAGCTAGTGGTTTTGGTTTCATTCCACCTGGAATGCCTAGTGACCATCTGTCAATTGAATTCCATCCAGCACTGCTCCTGTAGTAAAATAATCAATAGCAATAGAAGTAATAGCTGAGTATCAAATTGAATAATGGCCTGTATTCTAACCTGATGACATCAGTATTCAGTAATTCTTGAACCTTTCAACTCAGTCTGAAGTTTTCAAATTTCAACTTTTGGCCAATGTGCATTGGGCTTTTTTTCAGGATTTTTTTAAAATTTCTTTGACTTTGCCTGTAGTTTTCTTCAATTCCTTTCTGAAGTTTGAAGGAGAAAAAGTTAAGGCTTTTCAAGCATGTAAAAATCGAGAAAAGACACTCTTGACAGTAAACAATTACCATGACACTTTTTTGTAATCACTCTACAGCCAAAACAGCTGGGGGATTAAAGTTTAAATTTGGCAGGAAAACAGCACTAAGGAGAAGTGCTTTTGAGTCTTCTGGAGAAAATTGGTTTTGATGTTGTTTAGTTATAGGCTTTTGAAACACCATGTACTGAGCACATAACACTAGTTTCTCATTAACTTTCACAGGTAGATTTTTCAAGGGACAATTATATTGGTTGAGATGCAAAAGTTTCACCTCAGGACATACTGATTTTACATAATCTCACAGAAAACCTCTGCAGTGGGGTATTCCCAGAAATGAAGGTTCATGTCAGATAGATATAATGCAACTTTACTCCAGAATGAAAGTATCCATAGGCCAAAATAATGCTGCTATTCCATGTTGTGATTTTGAGCACAATGTAACACCTTACTTTCATGTCTATTATTCACCCAATAAAGTAGTGTGCCTCACTTCTGTACTTTATTTGGAATGTCATCTTAAAAGCCACGGTTGTCAGGCATGAGGCCTATGCTTTGGAAATTTCAATATTTTTTTTCTTTTCAGATCTATATCATTCTCCAACTCCGGGAGTGTTCTTTCACATAAAACAAATTGCTTGAAGGCACACAGATGACTTTAAATATTTCTGCACTTCACAGTGAATTGCTCATTCACCTGAGTGTTTAACTATGTCAGTATGTTCAACATTATCATATTTAATTGGATGGTTCAACAAGATAATATGCCAGTGCACACACAATTCAATGCATTATTGGCTCACAATAAATAAGGCAATTCTCAAATAAAACACAGGGGATTTAGCAAGTAGAAATTATGTATAATTGAGAGAGTCATGAATGCATTGGTTGTTTGGTAAAGGCTGATAACTTATCAATTCTTACAAATTTGAAAATTTGTAAAAAATAAGGTCGTAAAAGAGAATGCATTTAAAAACCATCATTAAAACAGGCAAATGCAGTCTCCATTGCTGGTGATCCATTTAATACCCTGACTTGCATGTGCAGAACATTTCAACTTACTAATTTTTTGTCTAAAAGTCCAAAACTTTACATTTTAAAGCCATGGCTCTCATCCCTGAAAGGTCCTTCTTGAAGGAGGATGCTGGCATCAGCAATGCAGCTATTTTCTGTTCTTCACTAACAATCTGTGTAGTCACTGCTTGCCTTGATGCAAGACCGATGCTGAACAGAGACCAAGAAAAAGGGGTGCTAGCAAAAATGCAGACAAACAATGCATTGGAAACATTTTGCATGCAAAAATCTGCTCTTGGAAACTTTTTGAGAAATAGGTTATGACCATTACTCAAGGATATCACTAGATCTGCAGAAAATAAAACACAGTTTTTAGGCTAATAAATTTTGTCTTAGACTATACAAAACCAAGTTTTTCAACTTAGATTAGCAATAAAATTTTAACCAGTATATTCAAGAAATCATACCGTTTTCCATTCTTTCTACTGCACAAATGGATCATTTTGATTCTCAGTTAAATAAAAAAAATGCAAGGAAAGAGGAATTTTCAACCACAACACCAAACTATCCCGAAATAAAAAATGCTGCTTTTTTGCCCTTGAGGTAGAGTTTTGGGTGTTTCATTCTGCTTACCAATCACTACTAAAAAACCCTAATAACATTGCTGCAATTATGGACCAGGAGGTTTTTCTTTACTATGTTGCTGAAATGAGTAAATAACATCTGCATCAGGTGTATTGTCAGAATTGTGGAGGTAGGGAGGTCCAAAACATGAATAGAGTGTCCAAAAAATTACTGCAATTACATCACATGAACAAAGTGCTATGTTTGTGTATTTGAAATTCTGGAACAAAAAGATTGTGGGTTTTTTTTGCACAAAATACATACCTTTCATAAAAAATGGTTTTTTTGAAAGCATTTTTTTGTGTAAAGAGATCCCTGATAGAAAATTCACCATGACAGCTAAAAATAAGACCTATTGTGTAATAAACCTACACAAATGCCAGCAAAAGCTCCAGCTCAGATGAGTCTACAGTGCTGCTCACACATGTCATAGCTTTTCCTCTATAAAGTGTTACACCATTGTTTTCTGCATAGAAAGTATTTTTAAAATTAAATTTATTGCATATACAGACAAGAGCAAGACATGCTAAGACATGACTTGGTAGGCTGTTAATGTTCTTAGCTGTTCAGAGGCTCAGTGATTAAATCTATGAGTGGAGTATCATAGGATACTGATGGGCACTGAGCTTCCTGCTCTGTCCTCTGCACTCTTGGGGTGCCATATGTAAATAAATCTGCTGCAGACACGAGTGTTTATTTGTATATTTTGCCATGCCATCTGTGTCAGATGTGCTGTGGACCCTCTCTGTCATACACACATCAGTGTGCTTGCAGGTGAATATCTCAGCTGTAAGACTTGCTGGAACATTTCACATGAAACCACTTCTGAGTACTTATAAGCAAATTTTATTGATCTCTGCAAAACATTTACTGATGTTTATATTTGCTTTTTACATTAGATAGTCATGGAAAAATTCCTTCAAACTGTCACATCTGGCACCTTGCCACTGAAGTTCACCCTAATTCCATTTAGTTTCACAGGTCAGAATGCTGAATAGACTTACATTTTCAGGTTTGACCACATCATATTTTGTTCAATGGGTTCATTTTGTGCTACTGCATCTGAAAGTCTATGTATCAGAGAAATATTTTGAAGACTTTTTTCCTATTTCACCCAAGAAAAGTGGCAGTTGTTGCATTACCATGTTCTAGGTTAATCCACACATCAATCCAATTCTGAAGGGTTTTTTTCTTTTTATATTTTCTCCCAAAAGAAAATGTTGGAAGGAAATTTCTAATTATCAAAGAAGCAAGATCTTGAAACAGCCTTTCAAGGGACAAGACAAAAAACTAGCCCCCCTTTGCAAATGATTCATGAAATGCCTAAATGAAGGAGAATATTGTTGCAATAAAAGAAAATAAGATTCATTGACGTAAGAAATTCTTCTGTACATATTCCTGCTGTGGATCATCTAAGTCATGTATTAAGACTTTTATCATGCTCAAAATTCAATTACGAAACTTGTATTTTCTGATAGAGTTTTTCTAAAACAGCTACCTTTAGCACTTAAATGCTCTGTTGGTTATTTATCTGTAAACCATAAAAATCTTTTCCATTTTTTCCATAATTTTCATCTCTTCTTCTTATCTTTATCGGTTTAAATAAGTAATTTCATGCATATTTGAACTGTATATAGGTATGGGTTCTGTATTAGATACAAGCGCGATTCACATTTTTCAGTAATAGATCCAAAAAGATGAAGTACCCTGTCCCAATGAAGCTAAATCCTGATATAAAGGCTTTCTTCTGCTTTTCTGTCTGACTCATTCTATTATCAGTCAATTGTATCATCACTTAGAATATTCAAAAATTTAGCTGTGAGAATTCAGTTCAGTGACTTGGATTATCATTAAGTAGTCAGACGGATGCATGACTGAAAATCTGTCACAGTCATCTTATTTTAACCCTTTCACTTCTGCATTTTTCAATCATCTGATATAAGTAGTCTGGGAGACCTAGGATGTGATTTGTAGATACCATGTAGATACCAATAAAAGTCTTCATATTATGTCATAGTGTTCACTACCTCTTTATCAGCACTTTTGAAATAATCCTCTACCTTCAGGTCTTAAAAACAGATTAAAAAACTTTCGGGGGAAATTTGATAAGTAGAGTTTTAGCTTTGAAGACGAACTGATGAGTTTTTTTTTCTTAAAAGTGAGGTTTTAAAGCAAAACAGTGTATATGGTAGTGGCATTCTGCCTGTTGTTTCCAAAAATGCTTTTCTGGGTATGTCTGAAACGTGTCTGGCTCTGAAGCTGAGATCAGAGGTTGCACTGAAAATGGGAACACTTTGTGTTTTCATACAGAGATGTTCCAGGCAGTCTCCAAACTGTGGCTCATTCAAGAAATTAAATAAAAGTAGTGAGAAGAAGAAGGAAGGGGAATAAAATCAACTTCATACGTAGGATTAGATGTGATTGATCATTGCTTTCAGTAATCCTCTGGGCGTTTTTGATGTTTTGTCGTAAATTAATAAATAAACAAGGCACTATCTCTCTAACTGAAATTTGGCAGAAGGCAGTTAGTCTGGATCAATTAATGTCAGAAAATGAAAATCATACAGTAATGACATACCTTTTAAAAGAACATTTAGTATGTGTGTCTTAAGCTTTTAAGCAAGTAAAAAATTCCTGAGATTAAATAGATCTGATATTACCTTATTTTAAATGAATTTTTTTTTAATATACATTATAGATGACAAGTTTCCTTCTAAACAGTTTCTACTGGTTTGTCTCTGAAGCACGACTTGCAAACCAGATGCTTTGAACTACAGCCCAGAGCTATAGTTAGAGCTTCATCTACAGTTACTTAAGTGACTTATTGAAATATGTGATACAACAAGTTTATTCTTGGGAAGTTATCGAGAGACATTTAAAGACATGAATGACAAAACAGGTCAAAGTCAGTAACTTCAAAATTATTTTTTCCTCATTATGGACCCCACCATGAGCCCTGGGTGAAAAGCAACTCTAGGCCACACCTTGGTGTTCCTATTTTTCCAATATCAACAGGAGGAAGGGTAGGCAAGGGGAGTTGCAGACTGAATCTTTAGACCAGGTTTCTGCTGGTCCAACAGCATGGAATCAGCTGGCATGAATGTAATATATCTCAGCCCAAAGTAGCAGATATAAATCTACATTTTCAGTAGGCCTAAATAATATATGGACAGACAAAATATGTATACATATATGTATATATACACATATACACATGCACATACATATACATATATACATACATATACATGTACATATATACATATACATATACATATACATATACATATGCTATCATACTCAAATAAGAATAAAGTACATAGTATATAGGTCAGGTATTTTCAAGAGTAAAAATATTTAGAGGTTCAGATTAACATATTCATCCTGTTGGGACTACTGCAAGACAGAATTTGAAGAAAAGAGTGCATGCTGAGATTTGGATTCACGGGAGAAATCCTGGATCCGCCATAGAAAATATACATCATTAGGAACTCTGTCGTTATGTATTAACAACATGTGGACATCTCCCTTTGATCAGCAGCCTGAGTGCAAATCACCCTCATATCAAGGTTTTAAGCAGTGCAAGTCTATGTTTCCTGTCTCTAAAAGAATGAATTTCAGTCACTGCGAATTAAATGGAAGACTAAAACTAACCTTTGTAGCAATACTGCAATAGAAAATCTATTTATGTTATTTCACACCTCTATAGGAAAGAGTGACAAGCCTGAAGCCCAGCACTTTCACAAAAGGAAGAAGTTTCCCATCTAAAATGCCTGGCTCTTTAAGATGTGGCTTACTTGCTTTTGAATGCCATCCCAGAACTGTTGTTCCTCTCTTGCCGGAGAATGTCAAAGTGACGTCGTGCAGAATCATTTCCATTCTTGAAAAATGTCCTCCCTGTAACAATTTTATCCCTTCCAAATGACACTTATTCTTAACAACTTAACCACAATATTTATGTCCCTGAGACTAAGATTATACCCTGGAAAATGAAAGCTCTTTTGAAAGACTACCAGTTCCAAATCAACATGTGCTACAACCAGGAAAAAAGAAATTTGAGCATAAGCCAAAGGAGCAACATTTGAAGGCTGAATCAGAGGACATATACATTAAAGCTTGATTAACTATTTAGTACTTCTTGAGCTTCATGTTGCCCAGGGCACTTTTTGTGTCATTTTTATTGGTCTCTCACCTCCCAATTTATATGCCATTGTATTTTTGTTTTACCTCATTACAGATTCTGTTCCTTGTAATGTATGATCTGTATTAACAAACCAACAAAGCAGCTGCTAGCTCGAGTTAGTGCATTTTTCTTTATCCATTAACATTTGCAGTATGTGAGAGCAAGCATTGCAGACACATGCGCATAAACGTACGGGGAGAGCCACACACACTTGTCAGACATTCAGGAGAATTGAACAATGCAGAGTTATTGTTGCACATCTCACACCGGGCTCCTTATCTGCATTAGAACGGCTCAAGAGATATGCTCAAAGATGCTCAGAAACTCAGGCTCCTTTTGCATTTTCAGGGCTTGCAGTTTGATGAATTTGCTCTTTTAGTCTCCTGAATTCCTTTGAAAACTGAAACAGTAATATCGTTCAGGCTTTGTATGTCTGAACAAATTTTTTTCCCACAGGAAGGTCAGGACTTGACCTGTGAAGTCAATGGAAAATGGAAATTTCCTAAACATGTTTGCCAAGCGTGGCTGTTGACAGATATTTTAATTAAAAAAATAATCAGATAGTGGTACTCATCTACCCACATTTGGGATTGTCTGTCATAATTGCCCTGCAGGACCAATTTCAGGTACAAAAGAGATATTTTAAAGAAATTATATTTTCAGAAATTACTATTGTTTTACTCTCCTATGAAGATCACTCCTGTTTATTTTGTTGTTGGACTGATTAGCTTCAGCTTCTGATATGCCAAAGTAGCACACAAATTTATTACTTGCTCCCTAAGTTTCCCTTGTATGCTTTATCTCATTTAGTTTCAATCATCCCTGATCTGGTATCTGCTTCCATCAAAGCTACACACTGCAACCCAAACTGCATTGCATATGGCTGAGGCTAGGCGCCCTGAATCTCCATGTTCTACTACCATATTCTGCAAGTCCAGATTCTACAAACAGGTCTGTCATATGCAGGTTTGGATATCATTCCACTTTCTTACCCTGCATGTAGGTAGAAGCAAAAATCCTTACCCATTGGGTTTACAAACTGTGGAAATTATATACTTCATTTCCAAGTTCTAGATTTTTTTTCTCTGACACCCATATACTCCCTGAAAGTCTCAGCTCTCACAAAAAATTTGGGTTTATTCCAAGTTGTGATTTTGTTTTCTATATTAAGGATGTTACAAAGGCATTTTATTACTGTCCCAGGATCTTTTCCAGCCTATAGACATTACTTCTCCTGGGGATGGGAAGATACTCATATGTTTGTCTTTTATTTCTCATCTGGGTTATTGTAATTCATTACTTGCTGGTCCACTTGTCACTTTTTGTTTTAGTTGCTTACAGCTGGTGCAAAACTTGGCTGCTTGATTGCTTATGAGATTTCTAATTACGTTACTGCAATAATGAAATGGTTTCACTTGCCTCCTGTGAAACAGCAGATTGCTTTTAAGAGTTTACTCCTAACAAATAAATATGCACAATAGGCCATTTATTGCTCACACCACTATAAAATGACCATTCCCTTGATTCTGACTGTCTTTTGAATCATGGGAATTTCAGCTATTCTTTTGTTGTTGTGTTGTTCCATATGTTTGTAACACATATAATTTAGATTTCTCAGAGTCTTTTTTAGATAAGTATAACTTTCTCAATTTTTATAACCTTTTTCTTCTCCCTACTCCTGGTCATTTCCTTTAAAACATATCAGGTACCAAAGAAATATATATATGTCCATATACATGTTCATATTTGCTGACATTAGACAGTGAAACTTTGCTTTGATTAGGTACCAGAATCTTTTTCAACTAAGTTGGCAGAGGTAGTGATATGGTCTGTAGCCTACAAATTATCCTGAAAGAGGTTCTAACAGAGCAAGGCTGAAATAGAACAGCACTGAAAATGAAATAAAATTTAAAAAAAAAAAAAGGAAAAAAACCCCAAAACCCACAAAACATCTAAAACAAAATTTAAAATATCTGATTAGAATTTAATTTCAGATTGATTTAAACTTAAACTTGCAATAAAGAACAGGCTATAGTTACAAAAACACCCAAACAAGTAATGCAGTTCCTAGGTGAATTTACAAATGAAACCTTGAAAAGACCTGTAGGCAGGCACCGTGGCAATGCTTTATTTCACTTGCTTACAAAAAGATCCCTGCAATATTTAACTAGTCAGTAATTAAGAAGCTTAGCTGTACTACATCACAAGTCATGTAGATTGCAGAGTTTGCATCAAATTAATATAATCATGCTGGTATGCATTCCAGGTAATTTTGTGTTTTAAATAAAGTGTGAATTTGTGCTCAATCTTTCTTTTGATGCAGAAATCTTGAAAGGATGATGAGAAGATTGGAGTGCTTTATCACACAAAACAAACTTGGAGTCTGGCATTTAGAAAAAGAATTATAAAAATAAAAATATGAACAAAAAGGTAAAGAAGGCCTTGATGAAATTCTGCAAAAATAATTTTTAAAAACTCTCTTTCAGAAGGTGAATGGAGGAGAATCATTCAGCAATGAAATTGCTCACAACAAGCATAGAACAAAGAAAAGGAAAATCTGTTTTCTAGAAAGAAAGGCAAATGACAGAAACCACTGCCACAATGTATTTGGGAGTCCAGCAGTCCAAGTGAGTTTCAATAGTCAGTCCTGGAGGATGCCTCCTTTAGTGCTTCTTGAGCATAGTCATCCCAGTTGAACCCTTAGCTAATTTCTGATGTGCCAGAAGCTCAGACACATACTAAATAAAGAATTATTTTGGTAGTATCCTATTTCTAGCACTTTCACAAAGCATCATCTGGTAGACAGTACACATTTGTTCTGACTTAAAACCATTCTGTAGTTCATAAACACAGACACTCACTACTATATGCAGAAGCATCAAGTTGTAAAAATGATTGTGACTAAGCCAGTGAAAAAAAGCAAAAGTAATACAGCTATGCCTGCCATCACATATAGAAATCAGAGTGCCAAATTTACATTAAATGTCACCAGAACCAGGAGAGGTCAGACAGAGATGAGTGCTCTTGCAGTAAATAAAAATTGTTGTGCCTTCTCTCTTGTCAAACCTGGCTGCCGAACCCTTATTACACATTACAATTACTTCTGAGATGGAATACAGACTTCATGCATTATATTTATTTCACTTCATTTGCATGTTAAATACATAACATTTGCATTTCTACTAAAGCAATGACACAAACTTGTAACTCAAAAGATGTACTTTGATTGGAACTTGTAATTATAACACATAGCAGAAGTAAGATAAATTCTCAATGTACACTGGGAATTTTGTACAAGGGGGCCAGTGCTGCTTCACTGAATCATTTCTAAAAAGCACTGTGGAGGAGTGAAAATGAAGAGAAAAGAGATCCAGTAGCCAAAGGGATGCATAAGATAAAAAAAGAGCTTTTTAAAAATGTAGAAAGTATCCCAAAACCAAGCCTTACTGAAAAAGCAATCTCTCAGAAGAGTTCCAGCTTTAAATGCTCCCCTCCCTGACAGGAACTGGACATTTAATCTCTAATAATTATTGACATATAAGAAATCAATGTAGTTTTGAAATGTAATTACTGAGCAATTTACATGAAAGAAACTTTCAGTATAGGAAATCTATCACTTAGGTAACATTCTTGTGTGCGGGAACCTTAAAATATTCCAAATTTGAAAGTATGTCTTAAAAATGCATTGTGACATTGCAAAATATTTGCTTTAAAAATACGTTTTACAATTAGATTGCATTCCTTCTCTTGAAAGTAAGAGATGAGGAGAGCAGTTTATTCCTTCAAGATTTTTTTCCCTCAGTCCTTTGAATAAGAGCTTTCTACTAGGAATGTGGGCTACACAGAGAATACTTCTGTAAGCTACTGAGGTCAGGGAACATCCAAATGTGGGATCACCCAGCCTGAGGTCCCACTACTTCAAAACTAAATTTTAGCAGGACTCCTATCCCATTTTTAGTTTTATTGTCTATACAAAGAAGGTATGGCAGTAGAATCTCTTGACCTGAAATTTTTGATAAAAAGTACTGCAGAACCTTATAAATTTCCTTGAACACTATCATGCTTTGTATTAAACAGAGTATTGGTATGAGATATCATCTATCTAAATTGCTCTGTGCTGCCATTTCACTGGTTGCTGCATTTGCTCCACCAGTGTTTGAAATCTTCTGGAGAGCACTGCTTTCCGGAACAAGCTCCTCTCACACTGAATATGTGCTGCTGTAGTTATGCATCATAAAGAGTAAAAGCAGAACTTCTAACATGACTTACATACCAATAAAAATATTTGCTAGTAACCAAGGTGTGATGCTCCTTAGTAGATGCCTGTTCAGTGCCTCTCTATAGGCAGAAGAGGCCAGAAAACTGGGAACTATTTAAAATTGCATGTTTTATGTACTTCAGTAAGAAATTGCAATATCTATTGCTCCTACAAATCATTCCATCAAAATATTTATGTCAGCCATACAAAATTATAACAATATAGCTCTCCTGGAAGAATCCTAAGCCCATGTATTTCAACTGCCACTGGAAAAGTCACTGGACAGCACAAAATGACAAAAGACAAGAGAACAGGTCAGAGAGTGTACAGTGAAAATGGTCTGGATATATGTGATATCATAATGAAGATTGAGTAATGAAGGAGGAAAGGTATGGACTTGGGTTTTGTTGTTTTTTTTATTTTGTTAGGGTTTTTTTTTGTTTTTTTGCAGTACCAAAACTATCATTTTGCTCTGGCAATTCAGGTTTGTTTTTAAATACTGTGGTTTGACTTTTACTTTTGTATGTGAAGAAACAGAGAGAAAAATGTGCTATTTCTTGGATGACCTATCTGAGAATTTACACTCTGTACATTCTAGCCAGGAACTTATAAATATGCAACAGCTATAAACAACCAAATCTTGATGGAGCTAAATAAAACTTTTTAAAAGCCAACAGAGACAACTACAAGGAAAATACTCATCCTGACCTTACTTTCACTTTTTAACTGAGCATGAACTATATTCTTACATTTGACATAAACATAGGTGCACTGTTGGAAGGATGTCACCTGCCTTGTCTGCTGATATATCAAATTGTTATTAAGTATTTATTTATAATAAATTTTTTAGTATTTTTGAAATAAGTATTGGACACCTCCTCCTCCTCCAAAAAAAAAGACTGAAGCAAAAAAAATCACTTCTGGATAACAAGATAACTTTTGATCAGGACACAGGTAGGAAGAAAAGAGCAGGTATGCTGGGACCTGAATTTCTATATTCTATATGTTTAGTGACCACTCTTCCACCACTCTATTCTGATTAAGGCATGTTTTTTCAAGTGGAAGAACAGATTAAAATTCAAAGAAATACATGAAAACTTGGACTAATAAGGAATAGGAAATATTTAAAATATTTTGCTGCATGTAAAGATTATTTCCTAGTCTATCATAACCTAAACAAATATTAGCCTCCATAATCTCCCCTCCAGCACCCCTGTGTGACTATGGCAAAGACAGATGATGACTGGTGTGGTATAACTAAATGAATCAAATTCTTCTTCCTTGGGCAAAGAAAGATACAATTAACTATTTTTGAGTTATTATAAGAAAACCACAATTAACTAATTTTACTATATGATATCAAAATTGACATTTTTTACATCACACCAATAATTTTACAGATATTAAATTAGTACCCTGAAGAAAAATGGAGACTGCCCACTAGGCTTTGGAAGGGGAAAAACCCATTGAAAGAAGTGTGTGAATAAAATATGTGAAACATTTTCTTTAGGATAGATATGAACATGCTAACCTTGCAATCAATAAATATTACAAAATAATTATTTTTTCATTATTTTATTTTTTCTATAATCATTAAATATTAGAAAGATAATACCAGTACTAGAAATATCATTGAAAGTTTAGTTAACTAGAAGAATGTATTTAATTGCAGGTAACGTAAATAAGCAGTTCCGCGGGACCATGTTTATCTATTGATTTTTGCATAGAACACGTTTCTTCCTGTTTTTAACAACCAAATTTCCTGGAAATTACTACATTTAAAGTTAGGAATAAGCAGATCTAGAGTCAGAATTGGAGAGAACCTCAAGAAATCAGTCATTTCATCTCTTCTCAAATACTATATATCTATTATCCTTGGTAGGTGTATGGCTGGCCTGTTCTAAAAGGTCTTCAAGTAATGAGCGCTCAGTCACCTTCTAGAGCGTCTTCTCCCCATTGCTGATGATCATTATCAATAGAATGATTTAACTTATGCCAGACCTGATTTTCTACAATTCTGTTCTGTTACTTCCTGTGCTAGCAACTCTGACATGGAAAACTATTTAATCTTTTTTTTTTTTTTTAATCATGAAACATCTCACATAATCAAAGATAGATATCATCTTTCTTCCTTGCCTTTCTTTTTGTACCTAATGTATTTTTTCTTCTATCAAGTAGTCTGGACATCTGATTGCTCTTCTTGACCTCAATTTTTGACATTTTCATGGAGTACAAGGCCCATATCAAGCACACAGAAGATGAAGACTGCCCACTGCCCAGTGCCAAGGACAGAAGAGCCTGCCTGCTGCAGAGAGGAAAAGACAAATCCCTGCCTGGCTTTGCAATTATGTGTATTAGCAGGCATACAATGCAAGACAGGTTTTGAGTTTGTCTTGAAGGACAATTAATACATGTTCAACCTCTGACTCCTTTATAACTCTTAAACCCCTCTGCAAAACTGCTGCCTAGTTAGTTGTTTCCCGACTTCTTGTGCAATTCTGAATTAATTCCTTAGAACTGAATTTAAAAGTCCTCCTTTCTAGTTGTTTTCTGTACTTCCTATATCAAAATATGTTTATCAAAGCAACTTAACTCACATTCAGGATCCTACTGTGTTCCCTTCTCAACATATTGTCAGGTTGCTCAAATTTTCAGTGAGAAACAAATCCCATGAATGATGTAATAAAAATTTGAGGATTTTTTCATACAAATAAATAAAACTACAAAACCAAAACATACTTAAAACCAAAGCCAAAATCATCTTCCTCTTCCTTATCTTTCTAGTTCTATAGTATCTTATAGATACTATAGATGGCCTTCTGCTTCTTTTACTGAGGGACTTTAAATGTATCTGTGCCCTACACAATACCACTAAAGGCACTGTTCTCCCTAATTTCTGCCTTATATTTTCTAAACTTCCTATTTTCCTATATTTCTTGAACCAGATTACATCCCTACTCTAATTATGGAAAATATGTCATGGTATCCTTTTAAATTTTCTATCTCCCATGTACCTTGGACTTATGATTTGGATGTAGACACTTAAAATCTGCATCTCTGTCTTCCTCCCTATAATTTGTGCTGTGAATAACCCAACGCATTCTGTTTTCAGGATTTTTGTCAGTATTTTTGACATTGTTCTGTGGCATTTTGTTACTCTTCTGTTGATCTTGGGAGTAAATTTAATATTCTTACTCCTTTTCATGAGATATAGTCTAATCTCAGTCTTGTTCCATATCATGGCAAGGCTGATTTATCCAGCTGGTCTGGTGAAATCATCTCTGTGGGGTGCATCCTTCACCATTACAAAATTATTGCAGCTTGCACAGCTATACCTTTAGTAATAATTTTTACTTTGAAATTTTATTTACCAAGAGAATTCTTTGTTAAAAAAATGTTTATCCAGACAAGGTTTGACAGAGCAACACAGGAGTTTTTCCTCTAAGTGTTAAATTAGAGCTTCCAAATGAAAGGGTTGGATGAAAATCTAGCTGTGCCCCTCAGATCAGCTAAATGCTTCTGCAGTCATTATACAAGATTGATGAGAACCTCCTTGACAGATCCTCCTTGATTTGGACAACTGAACTTAACAAGGCTTATACTCAAATTATTCTCACAGCACTAAATAAATACAAGCTCCTTAATTGCTTATTATGCTTTAATGAACCAGTTGAACATGTTTTAGTTTAATCGTTTTTCTTCATATTTGACCTTTTTTTAACTCTTTCTCCCATTTGCAAACTGTAAATATATTTATTTGTTACTAGTCCTCATGTAACTAGTCCTCATTTTTTATCCTTCTTAGATGTTCCAAAATAATGTTCATAGTGTTGAAAAACTTGTAACAATGCACATCCATAACATGGATTGCAGTTATCATTTTAGCTGTAATCTCAGAGTAGAAGTTCCTTTTACTCTCAGGCCTTTATAGCTGAATTTCTTTATGACAGAAAAGGCAGGTACTAATACTGCTACTACACTGTCTTCTTATTACTCCCCAGCATTGAAGACCCAGATAGCATTAGGCTGAGGGACTGTCTGCATGGTCAGCTTTAGAACATACTCAAAGACATGTATGTAAGTATGAAAGTTAGTTACAGAGTCACCAACACTTCTATCTTTATTGAAACATATGAAGAACTGAACATAATGGCTGCCTCTCCCTGAGTTAAGGCGCAAACGAGACCATGTGCTGAAGTCAATAGTACAGATTTTATTTAAGAGTCAATGTGAGCTAGAGAAGTAGAAAGAAAGGTGGGGTGGAGGGAAGTGGGAGGGAGGTAGGGCAGGGGAGGATAGAGAGAGTGAGATAAGCAATAGATATCATCCCCTGTGGATTCCTGCGGTGTCCCACTGGTCCTTCTTCACCCTGGCCTTCAGTGGGGAGGGGTCCCAGAGCGGCTCCTCTGCAGGTCCCACTCCTGCACTGTCCAGCCCTGGCTGTGCACAGGCTGTGGGGCTGTTCCCACAGTGTGAGATGGGCTGTGCACAAGCTCTCACTGCCTGTCCCACAGTTTGCCATGGGGGAATTTTTGTCTGGATGCCTCACCCAGATCTGCCTCACCAGGCCTGGGATGAGCATCCTCCTGTTGCTGCCTGCACTGATCTCAAGTTCTGTTGTGGAGGCTCCTCTTATGGGGACAGTGTTTTGAGACAGGCAACTGTATTCTTTTAGTCCTCACGAAACACACATGCAATAATACAGTTAGTGTTTTTCTCTTCAGGAAAACTTCCTTTTTATTTGCTGTAATTTGAAACTAGTGAATTTTACTATTATCTTCAGGTAAATCAAAGTTGATTACACATTCAGAACTAGCTTCAAGGAGTGTGGCTGCATGACTTTCAAAATTTCGCCTGATTTGGGGAAATCGGTGAATTGTTTTTATATATTCAAAGGGAATAACAGAGATTGTTCCACAGAGTAATTCCATTGCATATATAATTCCTTATAAACACACCGAGTCACAGTCAAATTAATGTAGCTTTTTTTATTTTTCATTTTCTCTCCCAGGAAACAAACAAATACTATTTTTTTTCTAATTCTAGTTAAATATATCAAACTGTAAATTTTTGCATCAGAAACTACCTGCTTGTCCTGTAAAGCAACCAGTGAGGTGGTGAGCTTGAACAATTAGAAAAGTCTTTAGTAAATGCTGGAATTGAAAAATTGTGAAATAATTACCAAATAAAATAGAAGTTTAATCAACTTATCTACTGAAAATGGAGACTAAAGGGTGTAACAACAATTTTGAAGAACTACAAATATAAGAAGAAGAAATTTGAGTGAAGAGGCTATTACATGTAGTAGGAAAAAAGAGCTAGGAAATCTAGCTAGAACCTGACATCTTAGCAAGGAAGAAAATAAAGTGATTTCTTTAAGAACAAGGAGAGTAAATGTTGGAAAAATGCTCTGGGAGTGGGATAGGTTCTCTGTGATGCAGACTCTCTAAATCAAGTTTTGATGACTTTCTGAAATACAAGTCTGGGCTCAGTCTGACGGTTTAGGTTTGGTGCAGGAGCGAAGCAATTCCCTAGCATGCATTATGCAGCAGGATGAGCTTTAAAGTCCACTGAGAAAATGTTTGGGCCAGCCTAGCACCTTGCAGGCACTGATATAACTTTTTAAAAGCCAGTTGAGTTGTATTGATTTACACCAGCTTCTGATCTTGCCCTTGGAATATAATTTACTGCTGTCATTATGCAGTAACACCCAGACCCTGCCTGTTTTCCACGCCGTAATAAGAGCAGCTGTCTTTGCGATTTGGGGCCTGATCCAATTACACTCAATGGGAAAACTCCCATTTAGTGCAGGCACACAATTAGATGGTTACAAATTGGTCACAAATAAATTCAGACTGGAAATTAAAACTATTCCATCTGAGATTGTTTTTTAGTTATCTGGTAAAACGCTGGAGTAGGCTCGCAAACAGATTAACAAGTCAAGGAACGTGTTAAAATTAAGACTGGAAATAGGGAAGGGACTGTGTAACAAACAGAAAAAGGCCTCTGCATGAAGCAGTATTTCCACTGTACCCTCCTTGTCTCAGGTAATTTGTAGCACAGAGACAGCACTCAGCTGAGGTAGAAAGGAGTGGGACTTAGAGGTCTGGGACACTTGATGTTGTGATGTCTCTAGAAGGATTTTAAATGAACCTGTTGTTTCATAATACTTTTTAGGTGTTATTAGTCCTCCTGATGGTTTTTTTTTAGCAGCAAAAAACATGCAGAAGAGCCTTCAAGTTGTGTAGCTGCTATAAATTGTGTGTCTTTAAAACTTTCCCAGGGCTTGGAAAGTGACAGTGGCCCCAGGCAGACAGCAGGGTGGACTCCCCCTGTAACACAGTGAGATGAGCTGGGTGTGTGCACTGGGGTCCTGCTCACTTTCGCAGGGTTAAACCATTCGCCAGATTTTATGTCAGCAGGAATTTCTTTCCCCAAGTCACTCATAGTTACTGTTCAAGGTATTTTTCTTTAGCCTTGTAATATCTTCATTTTCTTGAATATACTGCCTCATCACTTAGGAATTTGGTGATATTCTTGATCTTCTCTGTTTCTCTGGCATATTCTGGTTATGGGATTTTTTTTTGGCATTTTAGTATGTTGTAAGCAATTTTTAGGGAACCGGGAAGTGTTTCATTATGTGGTGGATTACATCATAGGATTTGCTGAACCATATATTTACTGTAGAATTTCCTATAGCTGTGATACAGCTGCTGAAATTAAAGAATGAAGGCAAGCCCTTTTGGTTTTGTTTTTCTGTTTATGTTGTCTACTGTGGAACACAGAGTATTTTATTTCTGTCTTTTATTCTTGTCTTTTTTTTTTTCTTGTTTCCTATTTTTCATTCCTGTCTTTAAGCATTCTGGTTTATCTTTGAAAGAGGAAGAGCACAGTTAGAGATGGCCTCTGTGAAAGGAGCCCAGACAGATGAGCAGGAGGCATTCTGATCCCAGGTAAGGGCAGGGCTTTTCTTTATTTGATTTGCTTATTATTCTACCACCTCAAATATTACTGTTATTTCTGCCACACAAAACAGGAGCTGAAACACTGAAAGACCAGCATCAGTGTTTGCCCAGAGACAGCTCTTTCAGTAAAAAAAGATAAGTCATGAAAGTATATAATTAAGGTGCCAGAGATAGGTTTTATCTGATTAAATATAGATATTTATAATATGATGTTAGTTATATCCAAACATATAACCCTAAATATAAGTCAGAGTGCCACTGGCATGGAAGTGCAATGTCACTAAAGCAGGAATCTGGGGTGGTGAACTTGGATACGGACATTGCCACTGCAAGCATTGAAAGTTAGACTAGCTACATTTAATCCTAAATTCCACTACTGACCATTTAAGAGATATCAATATAATACACTATGCTTAATGTTTAAGTTCCTTCTTTTTCTAGTTTATACAATCTGACATGGAAAATAAATAGTAAGGCTGACTTCTAGCCACATAGGAATCTTGCAAGGATGGGAGAATAGCCAGGATGCAAATGTGCATTACTCTGAGGCTTTTTCGATTTTGCCGTGACCTGAAGAATAAAAATATATACAGAGTACCATTCTTTCCCTGTGAAATATCAATTGCTTGAAAAAGTCACTCAGCAGAAGCTGGAACAGTTTAAACTTGCCAAGCTGAAGGTGGGGAAATAGTAAACTGCTTGAAATTTCTCTCCCTGTCCTGTCAGGCTTGCACAGCACATGCAAAGAACAATTAAAATTCTATGTTCACATAAGACATTCAGAACTTCCACTACATATGAGTCAAAGCGCTAAAATGGCAAGCATTACAGACTACTGATATTTTTAATAATATAGAAAGATAAACCACTTGATAAATTTTTCTCATTGCTCCCATATTAATATCCCAGCCTAAAATATGGGAATAACTATAGGAGAGAAGTAACAAAGAATGATTTCTCTCTGTTTCATTTTGGTACATGAGAGGAGTTTACACAAAAAAACGCATCCTATTTTTACTCATTATGTATAATTTTACACCTATTTTTCCCATAAAATAATGCACATACATGCACATCTTGATGCAATTGCTTCCATTCCTCAAGCACCTATGTTATCAGTGCCACAACTGCTACCCTTCAGATAGCTTTCCATTCATTATATAATAGATAAATGTGGCTGATTCCGGTGCAGCTGAATTGTTTCCATGGTTCGATTTCAATGGTAAGGGTTTATTCAGCAAGGCATTTAAGCCTGTGTTCAATTTAGAGCAATTGGGTACTCCTAATATATCCTGCAAATTAGGCACCTGTCTACATCACTGGGAATTAATGGTATGCCCACATGTTTTTTTCTGAATTAAAGTTTAAATTTAAGGATACTCAGTGAAATCTGGTAAGCGTACTAGTGAAAATTCAGTGATGGTCTCACCAATTGGATAGAAACTATTGATGCTGCTCACAGAAGTTCCCAGAGCTTTTTTTTAAATGTATTCCCTAATTTGTGTTAATAAACAAACATACAGTTTAAAAAAATAAAAAAAAAAAAAATCCCTATAAATCTTCCTCTATTTTTACCTGCTAACATTACTTTAATTGTGATCAGTTCACAGACATTTCTGGGCACATTGAAAACCAGCCTACACCTCAGCAAAAACACTGACAATTTTCAAAAGCCAAAGGTTAGCTTCTTGCACTAAAACATAATTAGATTACAGTTTAATAAATATAGTTAGCCATGTAGAATTTAAAAGTAAAAATGTCAGAGGACATACTGATTGAGAAATATGCTATACTCAGATTTTGACAAGCCTGGATGGCTTGTACATGTTCTTTTAATAAAGAGTGGATTGTCTATGGGAATCAGATATTAGGAAAAGCCCCATTGAAACCAAGAGAAAGGTCTGCTCATAATGCATAAGAAAAATATATCACAAAGATACACATTATTATCCTCCAGAGGATTTGGCAAAGCACCAAAATGTACATGGAAGTTGTCAGCCCAAGTTCCCGCGGCAGATCAGCAGAGGAATTTGTGTCCCTTGCTCTGAAGCTTGCACTCAGAAATGGGCACAGAGCAGGAAGGGACAGGTGTGCTGGGGGCTGCCACATCTGCTCATTCCATTCCTACTTCTCTCAGGTATGAATAATGGAAGAGGTGGGTGTTATAGCTCTGTCAATTAGAGCACAAATAGTCCCCAGAGATGCTGCCAAATACTGCATCATCTCTGTCCCCAGCTGATGGTGCCTGACGCATCTTCCCACGTCAGAATCTGCCCTGTGTTTTATGGCTTTGGCCTGTGTTGTCCAAGATGGAAGTATTTGCACAGAAACTATGGAAAGAACATAAAGAGAGGCACTGAAAAGTTAAGAGAAAAAAGAAACTTTAATGAGACAAAAGAAGTGCAAAATGCTTGGAATATGTGACCATTCAGAAACCTGAAAATAAATTTAAAAGACAATCCTAAAAATATAATTTTGGCTGACTGCTGAATGCAACATTTTGCCTAATTATGTATGCAGAGGAAACAGCTATATCTATACATTACAATTTATTTATTTTACTATAATGTGGAATATTATATTATTATTTTTAATGAACTTTATTGGAGTAAAATGAAATGTAGAAAATGTAGCCATAGTCTGATAAATATGAGTTCAACTTATAATGAAAAGTAATATTTGATAACATGTAACACTGAAAGATTAGGGTCGGTTCTTCCAGCCTCTGCATACCTGTGATTTAAAAACATCTACCATTAAATAAAGATTTCTCAGCCATAGCTGTATCATGTCTTCATGTGTTGTTTTCATTTATATATCATCTCTGATTTATGTTCAGATTAAATATTTCTGAATTCTGGGGATATTGATGTCTTCTGAGATATGGAAGTAAATTCAATTCTGGTCTTTGGCCAAAATATGAACCTTGTTTTACATTTACACTCCTGCAATTGCAGTCTCAACCAGGCTGAGTGTTGAAGTTCCATCAAAGCTACCCACCAGCAGGCTCAAAGCCCCATACCTGGGGCTCCCCAGTGTGATTGAGCCCCCTTTTATTGCTTTTACAGCTGCAACAGAAATGCAAGTGCACTGAAGGCCAAAATGATAGCACAGAAATGACTCGTAGAGGAAAAATATACCACAAACACAGGGGAGGTAGACTCCTAATATTATTTGTTGATATTTTAAGCCTTCTATTTCCCTTAAAAAACGAACAAACAACACCTCCCCCTCCCCCCCCCCCCAAAAAAAAAAGGCACCAAAACAAAAAGAAAAAAACAGCCAAACAAACCAAAAAACAAACCACTAAAATTTCAGGAGTGTTTCTACAGATACATGAAATTTTTAATCCCAATAAGTAAAATACCAAAGTAGACCTAATTAGCAAAATATGATTGTTTCTCCTGTCTTTCTCTGATAGTATCATCCAAAAAAGATCAGTTATTTGGAATATCATAAAGCATGACGTGTCCTGCTGTATGATCTAGGGTAAAATCACTTACCTGGTAAGCAGTGTTATTTGTTATAGTTTAATTTTGGTTTTACTGTACTTCCAGAAGTTCTAGCTTAAAATAGAGGTTCACTGTTCTACAGACAGGTGGCATGAAACTTCCTGATCCCAGAAGGATTTGCACTTTAGGAGGGCAGAAGGAGGACAAGAAGAGAAGAACAGAAATTGCTTGAGTTGGTCTGGAACCCCTGAATTGTAGTGTCACCTTCCTAGGGATCTCTCTGTGTTCCCAATGGAGATTGATGAAATATTCATTATTTCATTTTTTAAAATCAAAATTAATACATTCTTTGTAATCCTTGTTGTGTTTTTGGACTGACAAAATATTCTGGTCAGAGAAAATAGATCAGAAATTAAGAGAGAAGATGTTTTATCTCAACAATTTAGGTATTGACAAGATATCACTCTAGCATGTGTTAAACAGAACTGTCACTGTAAGACTAGCCTGACAGTGAAGAGATATAGGATAGAACAATTTTTCTGCAGTCAATAAAACTATGACTAGTCAGTAACTTTGAAATCAGAAATTCAGTTGCTTGTGCTGGAGCTGTAATTTACTTTTCATAAAACTACATGGGAACTGCTTAAAAAAATCAAACTTTAAAAAATCTTATTGGTGGTTCTGCCTCCTGCCTCAGCCACACACAATAGCAAATGCTTACAATGAGAATAGCTCCACTGGAGCAATACTAATACATTTGCCACAGCTCCCACTCTGTCATTATGCACAGGAGCCTGTGCTTATCCCTTTTTAAATTGGAGACTCTTTTAACCAGGAATCCCCAGGATGAAACCGAACCATTTTCCTCACGGCAAAACAAATCCTTCTCTGGTGAATTTTGTTATTGTTTATTGTTACAGTGTTTTATCAGCACTAAACTGTATGAAGGCTTCAATTAGTTCTTGATGAATGATCCCATAAAATCATGTAGTTTCATTTCCCCTGCCACCAGATATTTCACTGAGTGTTATTAAATGAAATATAATTGGGACGGGATTCAGGAAACTTAGATCTTCCTATTTTCCTTTTGGGCTTAAGCATTACAGTGTGCCTCAAACATTTCATTTTTTAAACATGATGGTTTTTTGTTTTAAACTGAAAAATGCTCTGCAGTTCAAAACTATTGTTTAAGGTTTCTGTGCTATTAGCAGTTAACATAAGAGTAGGAAAATACAGGTGTTACAGCCATTTTTTGCACCTTTCTCCTCTGTCAGTAGCTTTGTAAATTTTGCATTAGGAAGACTAAGTAAGATTCACTGGAAAAAAGCATTCCTCCCAGCTCCTGTGAATAACCAAATTGTGTTTGTCTCAGATTCAACTCCACTGAATGCCACTGAATGCCACTGAATGCTAGAATTATTGCAATAATTCTAGCAAGAAAAATACAGCATTTCATACTACACATTGAACTTATGGTTTGTTATTGCTTGTGTTCTGTTTTTTGAGATAATTTGCTTCAGCAGAATCCAGAGAGCAAATTTTCTCAGCAAGAAGTTTAAACTTCCACTAATTTTGTCCTTTTTCTTAGGTTTCATATCCAAATACAGAATGTACCCAGCAGAAACATTAGTTACATCCGTGTCTATGTTCACATTTCTGACATCTGGACTCCATGAAAAGCTTGCTCTGAACATACTTACCTCTCTTTTATCAAATTCTCCCACCTGGCATAAATGCTAGCAAAAAAACAAGTTAACAAAAGATTGTCACATCTGGATGGAGGGACTAATTGTCAGATTTTATAATGGAAGGAAATTCATCTAAGTATTTAAAGAGTCCTTGCAGCCTGCTCAGAGCTATCAAAGTATCCTTTGACTTATCTGTTCAAGTCTTCCCCTCACACTGGCAAGCAGATTTAGCCAATGGTGCTGCTGCACATACACACTGCTGCAGCTATCAGGGCTTCACAGCAAAACACAGTTAGCCTGCTGATGGGATAAATGTGGTTATTGGTATCAGAGCCAAACATCTAAGTTACTTCCAAACAGAAGATGCTGTTTTCAGTAAGAAAATAAAAAAAATTGACAAATATCCTGCTATTCTATCATCAAAGAAGTGTAAAGATATTTATCAAATACTGCAAAAGATATTTTTCCCTCCATATAGTGGAAGATGAGGCTTCTATCAGGCATAATATTCTTGGCACACATTTTTTGGATCAGCTAAATAGCAGGAAATCAAACCATCAAACATCACTAAACATAAGATATGAGGGGTTCCCATTTTACAGTTACATTAGAAGCCATAAATCATCCAGCATTGTGAAAGAGGAGACACTAATAAATACATGAATGGAGCATGATGTTTTTGCTTCTACAGGTAAAATTTAGTTATTCCTGTCATTTCTTCAACAAGTTGGAAATTTTACTAGTAAATCTCAGCATTTGAGTTATACATTGACAGACCCTGGGGGTCAGGAAAAATTCTGTTCTGCTTGGTTGTAGATGCAAATGTATGGACTGTAGAATGTATGAAATGCAGATGCAAACCATGGACTGATGATGCAAAAACATACAAAAACCCCCCAACCATTCTTCTGATTTGGGACTCAGGAGAACTGACTTCAGTTGTTGGCTTTGACATGGGCACTTTTGTCAGAAAAGCCATTCTCCATCTCAGCAAAACAGGGTTCTTCTGCCTCCCAACAGCCCATGGTAAATTCCCTGCTGCTTGAAGGACATGCCCACATCTGGAATGGTACCCAAGGATGCTGTTGAGTACCTTAAGACATCTCAGCATCTCTCCTCTCTTGCAGGCAGCTGACCTCATTGCCTAATCTACCTGGACATTCATGGCATGCCTGGAAGGCAATAATCTGGCAATTGATAAGGGCTTTAATGTCTACATTAGCTATCCCTACCTAATAAAATTGTTACACAGAGGGGGAGGGTGGAAGCCAGTACCCCAAAACTTGAATGTCTATTTTAGAAAATAGAAAGAACACACCCAGCAATGCTACAGCTGTGATAAATGTGCTTCTTGCCAGAGTATTTGGACTCCCAGTTAACCAGCAGGATAAGTGGATAACTGTGCTCACAGAATATTTCTTCACAACTCTCGAAGAATCCTTTTGAGTCCTAGAGATCAGAAGAGCTACACCAGCCAAGTGTTATTGGTGTATTATATTGAGATCAGGTATAAATAAAAGAAGAAAAAGGAAAACAGCAAAGTCAAATTGTTTTCCTCTGTCATTCTTTTCTTTTAATCAATATTTGTTTTTAAAAGCAAGAGAGATCTACAGGGCTCTGGTTAAATAAGACCCTTTCTGTAATTATAAATGTACACATGTAAGAGTCCTTTTAAAGGAAAATAATGGCCTACTGGGTATTTGAGAGAGAGGGCTTGTTCTCTTACAAATTTCCACAGTGCTCTGGGAGTTAGTCCTCTGAGGATTCATAGTGCTGGTGGGCTCCCACTTTAAAGAACTTCAGATTGCTGAGGGTGGTGTTTCCCCTTTGAAGACTGTTACATTTTTTAACAGATCCTCCTTTGAAGATATTCATATCTGTGGGGTTCTCCAAAAGAGTTGGGGGAAAAGTCCCCTGTTGATGCTATTTACCAGGTTAGAATTTCAAACTTGGGAAAAATAGCTGATCCCTGAGAGGAGGATGCTCTTTTTGAAGCAGTTCAGATGGTTTCAGCAGGCTTTGCTTCTGAAGTTCTTATTGCTAGAAGGTGTCTGGCTTTAAAACTTTATAGTACACAGTGTCACAGCAATACTATGGAAAAAGTAGCATTATTTTTTTTAAGGAAATATGAAATACACTGCTAAGAATAAACTTTTTAAAGGCGCACAATATCTTTGCTTGTTTGATAAATGCATAATTTGTGCTAAGTGCAAGGATTGTGCTCTCTCTACTACAATAATGTCAGCAGAAAGATTCTTAATATACAAACTCTCTGATGGACAAGTTTTGACAACTTTAAAAAGTTCTACTCTTTAAAAATGAACTGTTTTGATGATTATCTGGTTCATATTATTCTGATTCATATTTGGGCAATCTGAGTATTCCTTTGGCAGAAGCAACAGGCTAAGATTAACATTGTTAAGGTGCTCCTAATAAGAACTTTCCTGGAAAAATATTTTAAAACATAAACCATACCAAGAGAGGGGTGATAGAAGTTAACAGAATGATGAGGAAGCACAATTTGAAATTTTCAAATGGAAGGAGGGCATACTAGATGACAAAAATATTTTTTTTAAAAAAAGTCTGTTTTGTAAAGCTTTTTGTAATGCATCAGAAAAATGCTTTGTCCTCCATGGTATTTCTGACAAAGGGCTTATAAGTTAACCAAATTCAAAATAAAAAGCTAGTTCTACTTATTTTTCTTAAATACCAAACTTGTTACTACAAGCATTCTACTGAAGTATTCTCCACCAAGGCTGTCATAGCTGAAGACAGTATTTCTACTGAGATTTCTAATGTCTGGGTGTAGTAGAACTGAACTTGGATTAAACAGAGGTAAAGGAAAAATTGATGTAAAGAAAAATTAAACTCTTGGCTGTTGGAGGAAAGAGAGCAGAGCACCAACACTGATAGCTGCTCCTTTGGAAGACAGGTACGGAATGCCTGCAGCTCCTGTGCATTTTCCCAAGTAGGTTCCAGAGGGAGAATCTGAGGACAATAACACAAAACTTTTTCCCAGCATAAAGTATGGCTTTATGTTCTCAGAAGCATATAGATTATAAAGAAACTCACTTCTTAAGATCTCATCTGAATATAAATCACAGCAAAGTGCATTGACCATTCAATGATGAAGAGCTATGCTGCTTCTCTGCTAGGATTCCAGGGAGTTTACTGATACTAAAGGGAAGTTAAACAAATATCACTAGGGGCAAGGTAGGTTTTGTAGGAATGTTTCATGTGGGCAGTGCCATCATTATCTCCTGTCAAATGTAAAGACATGAACGTGCAGGTACCACATACAGAAAGAGCACTTGAGCAACACAATCCAACCACAACAGATGCTGACTTTGTGTTTTGACAACTCTAAGCTTATGTAGACATACAGATGATACCTGGTGTGGTGCTTGTGGTTAGAAAAGAATAATTTCTTGCCCTGAAATTAAAGAACAGAGAAGAGAAAAGATTTGTAAATTGTTTCCAAGTAATCTTGTATATTTGTCTTTGCTTTAAAAAGGCATCAAGCAAATAATGTTAGATGGTGAACACACACAGAAAAGCCAAAATGAAAAAAAGAAATCAGCAGGAGCATAGTATATACTGATTAATGGATGCTATAGATATCTTACTGCTCTGTCTGCTTGGTTAGCTTTGTTTCAAATCTGATACAGATCTCATACTGCACAGCCGATCCTGAAATAGTCCGTGTTCCTTTAAATTCAGGCAATGCATCACTTTCTATTACCCTGTGTCACATCAGTCTATGACTGTAAAGGATGAGTTATGTGGACATGAACCAGCATCAGGGCCCAGTTCAGACAAATCTTTCATGAGAAAGTCAAATGCTCAAACAGACAAATTCCTTCTTTTTATTACAGCCCACATTGTTTATGTAGAAAAATTTAGAAAGGAAATCACTTGCTGCCTTAGATGTTACAGTCTGCTATGGGTCCTTTTTTTTATGACAAAAATTCCTCGGAAAGCATTTTCCCAGTAGCCATTACAGCTACAGAGTACCCAGCTTCCACTGGAAAAGAGAAGCCATTTACCAAATATTCTTTAGTTCTTAGTTCAAAACTCAGAAATAGGTGATGTTAGCTTTGTAGAATTACCTCCTTGGCATTGAAGAGGTTTATTGCCATTAATATCAACATCCCTGAGCATTTTTCTTGTGGTACAAAGAGGCACTAGAATGGGAGTGCTGACAAGGTTTAGTGGAAAAAAATCTCTCAGGCTGTGGTCCACACTAATCTTTTGTACTAGACCAGCATGCAGTTAAACCAAAACTTCCTTAGCATTAGTGTAAATTCATGTATTAGCACAAACTCTGGTTTTAGGCTACAGCATACCAACCAGGTTTCCAGGGATAAAAAAGCTAAAGACATAGACAGACCAGTAGGATGGAGCCAAACATCTTCAGCTCCTTACCCTGGAACTTCACTACAGATTGCAAGCAAGTTAAATAACATTACAGAACATTTATAAAGTCTAGAAGGATTTTCCAGGTTCTAATCAAGCACAAGAATTCCATTCTGCTGTCATCCTTAACTACTGTATTTATTGATGTTATGCCTTCAGAAATGGAATTTTGGGCCCCATGAAAAAGCACTCCGATAGAGTAAGGGAACATAAATTTGCTAATTATGAAGTATGAGTAGAATAATCAGTCTTCTAGGAAATGGCTGATTTCAAAAAGACCAGCAAAACTACAGCAAACCTGCAGCAAACCCTGCAGCAAACTCACAGACATATCTCAGAGGAGAAAGGGAGAGGAAGAAAAGGAAAAAAGCCCCATAGGAGAGCAGTAAGGGTGGCTCTCCAGGTACCCTGCTTCCCCACAGCCCAGATGAATGTGCAGAATGCATCCAAGATGCCAGCACAGGTTCTCCCAGCAGTCTTCCCCAGTTTGGTTTCTCATCCTGCCAAGCATTTGATTCTCCTCTAATGTTTCATGTGAGGAGAGCCCAGCTGCTTTTCCTGCAGCACAAGCCCAGCATGGGAACAACACCCAAACTGTTCACAAGGCAGAAGTGTTCCAGGGGCCTGTGCTGACCACCACTGAGTTATATTGCAAACAAAACTGCAGCCTGGGTCACAAGGCTGCAGGGCTGAATTCTCTAATGCTCACAAAATGCCTTAAGATTTCTGCAGAGCAGAAATATATGGGATTCAAACTAAAAAATCTGGACTACTAGCCTCAAAAACCTCAAAAACAAGTTTCCTGCGCACACAGCGACCACACACAATTCTCTGGTGTCATAAACATACATTTGTTTAGCAAAAAGGTTGCAATTTGCCCTTGGTTTCATAGGCAAAGCTAAAAATAAAACCACAGAAGAACAGTCTTCCAGAATATCTCTCTCTTCCAAGAGAGATGACCATGATGAATATTGGCTAAACCAGAATTAATGTATTTTTTCTGATTTTAACTGCACTGCCAGGCTTTCTAAAGAGATTCTTCTGTTTAAAAGTGGAATTTTGAACTGAATTTCAATGTTAATGTTTGCAAACTGGAGAAAAAATTGAAACATAGTCAAAAACTCCTTCTCCCCTCCTGCAATAGCAAAATATAAATTGGGACATCAGTGATTGGAGCATTATAAAACTATAAGTGACTCTTTTTTTCTGATATGTTACTTGATTTCAGTTTCACTCACGGCAAGGAGATTCTGCTTACTGAGTGTCCAGTCCTGCTGATTGTTATAATTCTGTTAATTTCATGCCTTATTTACAAGCCCATATCCTACTGCCACAGGGATAATAATACTGAAGGCACCAGTGTTATTGGTAGGCTGAAGGGTACTGAAGAATCCAGGTAAGTGCTGCTTTGTGGCTAACTTCTGGGGAAAAAGAACAAAAAACAAAGCCATAAGTAGATGACAGCTAAGTGGTCACATCGCACCATTATGGTGTAAAAGGTACTTGTGTTAATTTCTTAGATTTTCTTTATCTGAAGCTGTCTTGGTGCTGAGGGAAAAAAACAAACAACATATGAAAGAAATAGGAATTATTTCGTTTGTATTCTTTTGAATATAAACTAAATATACATTGTTTAGTTTATATTCTTTTGAATACAAACTAAAACTGAAACAATAGCACTACATAGGATGGAAATCCTCAGTCTACTTCTGTAACATGGAATCATCAAACTTGCAATTCTGCTCTTGAGTCATGCCTTCCTTAACCAAGTAAATAGTAATGGAGGTTTTTGTGGCATTTACCACTACCAAACACCTTACATAACTTGCAATTCCTCCAAACTCAGCTGCCTCCTAATGGGAAACTGGACCCATAAGACACCTTTGCTTCTTTATGGCAGCTTGAGAGCCCACTGCCAGGGGTGGGTGTTTTGCACAAACAAATGTCAGACTGCATCTGGTGGGGTGGCAATAGCTTCACACACATTTATCTGCCTTTCATTACTTTGTATCACACTCTCCAATTCTATTTACATTAGTTTTTATTTAAGATGAAATAAGGCATCATTGATGCATCTTAACTGCGTTATTCAACACCCACCAACTCACTGACAATTGCACATCAATACATCTTAGTTAAGCATCTGTTTCCTCATTTGCTCCCTTGTCAAATTTGCAATTTATGTCTGCATAACTTTTCACTCTGTAGCTGCACTCTGCATGAAACAGGTAGAGAATGCATAGCAAAACGCTACGCTTGTTCTTTAGAGCAAATATGTTCTGCAAGTTCATGCTGTGAAGATCTGAAAAGTTCTTTAGGGTTACACATAGGTGTGAAAACTGTTGTGTTTCTCTGTTGAAGCCATAGCCTCAGCTAGGTAATAATTAAATAATTTTAAAAAATTAAAAATAATAAAACTAGGGCCTTGCATTCACATAAGAGACTTTCATATCTGCAAAAAGGATTGTTGTTTTAATAGAGGAATAGAGAAGACAGAATTTAATAAGTTCTTTATTGTGAAGCTGAATATTTAATTGTTAAAACATCTTTCCTTTGTATCCTCCCAACTCCCTTTCTTATGTTTCCCCCTTCCCAGAAGAAATCAGGCTTTTTCCCAAGTTTATATCAAACAAAAAAATATATTTTCTTCTGGCAGCTGAAAAGCTTACTATCCAAATCCTGAATATTTTATAGAAAATAAAATGATATTTATTTTTAAGTGCATTCTACCTTCAACACAACTGCATCCTCACAACAAATCTATTGCGTTGTCCTGACATAGTTACTGCAAAGGTTTTTCCTTTGCTGTCCCAAGGGCCCAATTGATTTATCTGCCAGAAGCCCAAAGCCCCAAAATAAGATCGCTTTGAGTTTACAGAGGTCATTTTTCATTGTCTAAATAAAAATTTCTAAACAAAAATCTCTCATCCTGTTAACCGCAGGGTCCTTATCTCCCCAGAGGCTACAGAAACCTGAGAGAAGCCATTTCAATTCTTTTATGAAGAAAGATAAAAGCAAGTTTTCGATTAGAAAGCCAAGGAAAGGCTTCTTATTAAATGGTGGTAACAGTAACTAGTTGAAAAGGCAAAAGCGTTCAGGGGAAGGGGGAAAGGGAAATCATTATGCATGAACAAACACCATACATGAGGCTGCCAAGGCAATCTGAGGCAGTGACATTCGGGGAGGCAAGGGAAGTTCACAAGCCTTTGTAACTAGTTATAGTTCATTCCCATCTTTTTAAAAAGAGCTGTTTTATCAGGCATGTTTTCTTAATTGTGTGCCCATAGCTTTATCCACCAATATTAACTGTGTGTTGGAGCAATTATGTATTCAGACCCTCTTTCTCTTGATCTGTCATCATTCAAAGCACTTGCACAGCACTGACTGGGGTTTGAGATGGCATGTGATTCCAGCCCTGCAATAATAGATTCTGCAGTGCTAAGCTAAAAGTGAAATTATTAGAAGTTACTTCATATTCGAAGTTAGGATAAAGTGAGATAAACAGAGACATTAATGGGGATGCACTGGGAAATCATCCAGACCTCTGAAAGGCAAAGATTTCTGCTGTTTGGAAAAATACTCAGAATATATGACTGAAGTTCCCTATTAGTGTTTTCCTTCCCCCTTCCTACATAACAGAAGAAGAGAAATTAACAACACTTAGGACACTAGGTAATTCTTCAGGATGCCAGCTCTAAATATCTAATCTACCATTTAAAATGCCAAGTTGGAAACCCCACCTATAATTTCTTATGAGGAAAAAATCCAGGGAAGATTTTGAGAGCTCTTTATCCTTAATGAAGACAGGTACTCAGAACTCTGAGCATTTAAGATTTTTTCCTGCACTAAGCTATATTCCTAAATGTCTAGGGAAAATCACCCCATAAATGAGAGTGATAGAATCACATCCATCTCCAACAGTGCAAAAATCCACACTTGGATTTACCTGTGATTGTCACTGCTAAGACATTCTGGCCAACACTGTTTGTGGTCATGGTGTACTGACAGAAAGCAGGTTTTCTTAATCTCTTATACCCTGAAAACAATTTTGAAAACTTAGGTGAATTTATCCATTCCTTTCCAGTTGTTTCCAGTACATCCTTGATGTACTGGATGATGCTTTTTTTAAGTGGTGAGAATATCCTTACCTATCCAAGATGAAACAATGCTTCCCTGGCCTCACACATAATTAAACAGAACCAGAAGGGAATTATATTTCCCTATTTCTCCACTTCCTTCCCCTGCATATCTATGATAGAAGGTATTTTTTCTGTCCCAAGTTTATATTTGCAACTGAATTTATGCTCTTTAACCAAGTAGAAGAAAAATTTAGTTTACCCAATTCAAATCAATATGAAAATTTTATGTTTCTAAAGGCAGCACATCTCTTCTACTTCAGTGAGGTCAGGATTCTACCTCTAACATGTATCTTTGTGATGTTAATAACTTCAGCAGACACAATTTAATTTATGCAGCCATCTTTTTTACCTGTATCTTACTTTTATGTATTTCTATACTTACAATAGAGATATCTATCTCTAATTTTTTTTAAAAGCTATGAAAATTAGATTGCAACTACACCACAGTTTGCCATGCTTACTTCATTACTTTTCATATTTAAATGTATCATCTTTGCCAGGAACAGTCATACTGTTCAGAAAAGTCCTGATCTAACCCCTAGTGCAGCTGGTGGAGCCTGTCACACTCTGACTGCAGCAGGAGCAGCATCAGGCTTTAATGTGGGACTCCTTAAGATGCCTCTTTCTCATGTACTCATCTAGTTGTTGAGCTAGGTGTAGCTGAGAAATGCCTGACTGCTTCAGGTAATGCAGGTGTCTTGTAGAGTTCACAAATTTGATTTTCTGAAGGTAAAATATGCTGTTTCCCAAATATGCCTTGTTGCAATATTTTTTTAATAGTACTTTTTCAAATTATATTTCTTATTATTTAAAAGCTCTCTGAATATCTTGTACACCTTGTGTATGTTTGGAATCTACTGTGAAGGTGATTTAATGTGTCAAAATTGACAAAGAATGATGAGAGAAATTAAAGTTTTGAAGTGCCTGCCTTTCATTTTAGGCCTTGAGATATTTTTCTCCTTATCAAGGAAAGAATTAGAGAAGAGAGAAGCTGATCACACAAAAATCAGAAACCACAATTAAAAGTTTATTTGGCCTAAATAAGGCATGGTGGGATCTGATTTTTGGAAGTCAAAGACAAGTAAATAGAAAACAAATCCCACATTTACCGTAGTAAGGACAATCAGCCATCAGAACAGCAGAAAACACTGCCAGAAATGATGTCAAGATCAGTCACTTTTCTGAAAGGACAGCCTTTCCTTTGCAGCTACTGAATGGAAGACAAGGATTAATACCAGGATGTCCTACAGCCCCTGCTAACTAGGAGGTCTGACAAGACAATCCAAGAGCCCCTTCTGGCCTTAAAACCCTTCAAATCCATGAAACCAGGAACACCTTCTGCTGGAACACATTTGCTACAAGTGCTGTGATTCACCTTCCTTGCAACTCTCTGGGGCTCCCTGCCAAACAGAAGAAAATAAGGTTTTAAGCCCAGAAGGATTTTTACAGTAATACAAGATATTGATCCCCGTGTTGTTTTCAGCAGCAGCTTGTTTTTCTGTCCAGGTTCCTTAGAATCCCAGTGTGCCCAGCAGGTTAATGCTGAGTAACTGTAAGATGTTAGGAAAACATGACACACACTTTACTGTGCAGAGTTATATTATCCAGAGACTGCAAGAAGGACATTGGCATAGATTCAAGCCAGTGTTTTTGTTTATTAAAACCCGGTTGTATACTGAAATTCCAGTGATAGCTTGCAGCTGGCAGCACCCATTCTATGCTACTTTAGGTTAGTTAGTGTTGTGCCACCCTCAAATGGCCACAAAATTCATGGAAGAGAGGACTGATGCTTGGGAAGCAGCACAAGCACAATAAACCACTTATCAATAAATGCAACAGGCTGAAACCTTACTGCTTAGAAAACAGAGCAAATCTCAGCTCTGTCATTTTGATAGAAAATGCTGTGCTCTGTTCTTCTTTCCTTGGGCCTGAGTAAAAATTCAAGACAGGCTAGAAGAATTGATTCTTCTCACTGCTTCAAGATACCTCTTGGTCTTTTAGGGATCAAACTGATGCCCAGGAATAACACAGCTCTTTGCATCAATGAATTTTCTATCACCTATTAGCAATGAGAGCCTCACAATGCTTTTAGACAGTTTTTTAAATCACTTGCAGGAATTTTTGCCTGATTTTTTCTTTCTTTTAAGTGCAGGTAAAGGTTCCATCAAAATAAAAATTTCCCAAGCATTAGGAAGCAGACATCCACAGATAATCAGAGCTGTGTAATTTAGTCCAGAGCCCCTGCAGGTGTGGCCAATACAAAATTGGTTAAAGATTACATTACTTCTATACAAACCATGGATCTGATGCATCTTTCTTACTATCATTGAAGAATACAACGTGGGTGATTTCCAAACTGGGCTGTTCTCAGCTGGTTCTGTTGATCTGTGCTTTTCCCCTGGCAAGACTACGCAACTGTTGTCATACAGGTTTTCCTAGAGCTGTAACCATTCAACAGAACTCCAGAAGCTGATAGTCAAAGAGAAAACCACTGCATTACAAGATCAAACAAAGACTGTTGAGGCTGGTCTGTACCTGTTCTTGCCTTGCTGCATGGGTGAAATAGCAATGAAAAAAAAAATTGAATTTTCCATTTTGCATATTTTAGAAAAGTCTATTCTATGAATCTTTAATGTTCTATCGAGTTACATACAGCCTTTAAACAGTCAAAATGGAGAGTTGGGGGAGGGAGGATTTGTATTTGTTACACAAAAGGAACAAGGCTGATACATGTTCCCCGACATGGTGGCACTGTCTTTATAACTTCCTAAACATTCTGAGATGTTTGACCACCACTTGCTCACATGTCCAGGGTAAACATGCACCAGGCTTAGGGTTAGAGAGGAGTTTCCTTTGTGTTGGATTCCGCAGGACTTCAGGAGGAGTCTGGAGAGTTTTTCCTGCAGAAAGGGCCGCAGAATACAGCCAGAATCACCTGGGCAAGCCTTTCCTAATCCATTTCCAGCCACAACACAGTCCTCAGGTTCTGCTAGAATCCTGATCTCTCCTCCTCTTGCTAGAGGAAACAACTGTTGTGTCCCATGACAAATTAACCTAACCAAGGTCCCTGGGCTCAGGATAATGTTTTACTGGTACAACAGCTGCAGCTTGTGGTTTAGAGGATATCTGATGAGATAACTTGAAGGTCCTCTGAAGCTATGCAACTTGCTGGCATTTAAAAATCATAGACGTATTAACAAACATCTGTTACACTACACATCATAACATTTATTGTAACATATCTTACAATATGCTGCACCGTGTTAGTGATAATAATAACTATGATAATTACACATACAAAAAAGGATGTGCAACTCGAAAGCATTAAGTAGAACCAAAACATAAATCTCTCTGACAGAGTTCTCATTTATAATGTAAAACCTTACATGAAAGAAAAACACAAACAGCACAAGGCATCTGAATTGCAGCTCCGATTGAGATCCAAACAAACTAAAGTTAGGTGTAAGGGCAATGTGTACCCAGGGACATAAATAAATAAAAGGAAGCAAGAAAATAGCCTCTTTTTACATCCAGACAGTCCAGAGAATAATAATGTGCTAGTTTTTCAAATCCAAGTACCTATTGAAGATTGTAATGATTTCAGTCTAAAAAGCAATGCTGGAAAGCCTCTTCAGAGATTGCAAGCTCCCACTGTGCAGAAACATTGTGTCACTGCACACGGGTGTAATGGAGACAGACAAAAGAAGTAGTTCAAGGAAAGACGTGGGGAAGCACTGGATGATGTACTTTCTCAGAAAACCTAGTTACAGTTTTATCAGTGACAAAAAAAAAAAAAAAAGCAGGGGGGGAGGGGGATGTGGTGGAGGTTGGAGGGGGACATGGTTGAGTAATTCCTTGCCCTAAACTGAAAATGCTGCCTCAAAACTGATTACACTGCAAGCAGAGAAGCTTAAGGCATCTTTTTATTTTGCTAGAAGTGGTACCAACAATTGGCCATGGCAAAGACTGCAACATGGTTTGTGGTTTTCCACACATTCTACAGTAACTTACCCTTCCAAACTGATCTCTGCTGTCTTCTCTGCTGACCTTTCCATACAAAAACACAAAAATAGAGAAGCTGTATTAAGGGCTGTGTTAATTATCCTCAAACTTGTCTGCTTGCAGCTTGTTTTACTCCATGTCTTTAACTTTCTTTAAAAAAATCAGCATTGTTTTTTACACAAACAAAAGGCACACTAATTGAGAAGAAATTACTCAGACTACTTCAGTTTATATAAAGATTTAATCCTGGATTATCATTTAAAGATGCTGAATATCACATAAAGCATCAATAGTAATTACATTTTATTTACTTTCAAGGGTTGATCCTGTATAATATTTATGAGGTATAGAAAAATATTGTTCTTTTAGGAAATTAAATTTTCAGGAATACATTACCTAGGTTTCTTGTTTTTTCTTAATTCACATATAATCCATTTGACTTCATGTTTTTAAATAAAAATGCTGAGAAACAAATCATGACATTTTTATTAGAGGTCAAAAGGACAAGAAGATATTTTAAAGCCTGTTTTTAACATAAAAATATTAACACCTAAAGGGAAAGAAGCTATTTAATATTTGGAGTTTAAATGAATCCATTTATATGAGAGTTGTAGAACAGCACTGACAGAAAGAGGAGTGAAAGGGGAAACTCAGTATCCCTCTGTTGTTATAGGAAGACATTCTTCCTTTTGATAAATACAAGTGTCAAATATTGATATCTAGGGAATTGTCAGACACCTGAGAAAAATACACTAAGAGGCCTCTTTCCATCCTGGATATAGTTATTCCCAACTCTGAACCTTTGCTGCTTTGAGAACAGTGAAGGTCTTTGTATTTCTTGACACTTTTCAGTCAATACTTTACCTGAGTGAAGTTCCCAAGAAATGGAAATATATTTATAGAATAGCCACTCAAAAGTTCTCAAGTAAGGCAGCCAGGTTATTGCCAATATCTGGATTCCTAAGCCTAGACCACACATTTTGCTCTTTGCAAGTGGCAGTGAAAAGCCCTGACAGAGAGGAAACTTCTGGGCATCCATCCGTCCCACAGGCAGTGGCCGGGATGGAGGATGCAGGACAACCTCTCTAAGAATCTCAGCTGCTGAAGCAGGAAAAGAAGCAGCAGTGATTCTGACTTGCAGACATTTATGAGACATGGAAAGGAGAGGAAATCCCTTCAAAGACCAACTTTTGCAGCCCTTTTTTACAGTGGGTTACTTCATTTCAAGATCGTAGCACATATTCAAGCAATCATATTAGATCCAGATTACATGTAAAATACCACTACTAAAGAGGTTATAAATTTAAAATAGAACAAGAAAAACAGAAGAAATTATACTGTGCAAACAAGTGTGCAGTCATACTTTGTCAGTAATGCATATATGCAAAACTCTTCAGGTGCAGAAATCTTCTTTTACAAAACCATGCTAAAATGGAAAGCTCTCTGGTGATTCAGAGTTTTCACTTTTGATCTGATTTTTGTGCCACGCAGAAAGAGAGCCCAGCATTTCTCTTTTACCCTTAAGTACCTGAGCTAAATCCCAGCTGGGTGCAGCACAACTCAGACCCATAACCATATTTATCAGTACTCATGAGATCAGATGTCTCTAACCTGTAACTATAATTCCTCCTGACCATAGGCTCTAAGCATCACTATGAAATTTGGAACATAGCTAAATAGTTTTAATCCTAATAACACTAGTAAATCTCTGATATACACCCTGGAAACCATTCCAGCAACATGTGTTTTATGTCCTTTTCTCAGGATTCAAAAATAAATAAAAATATGAGGAAAGCAGAAAGTAAAAACAGAAAAAAAAATAGGAGGATGTTGCTGCCACTGATGTCTATGGCAACTGGCAGAAATCCCATGCATTTTAATGGGAGTAAGATTTTCAATTTTTAGTACTTGTGCCCTACATATCTTTTGCCTTCAGCTCTTCTCAACAGCATTGACTACATGATGTTCTGAAAAATGAACCTCCAAAATGCAGTTTTGGACTGTTGGAAAGGTTTATTCTTTTTTTTTTTTTTAACTTATGCTCAAATTTCAAACATGGGCATAAGGATTATATTTTTATTTTACTACATAAGGGGAGTGAACAAGTCTTGATGCTGACAGAACACTTTATGTGATATTTAGCAACAAAGAAGGAAACTCTGTCAACCCAGAATTCACAGGAGCACCAGCTGGCTAAATTCATGGCACGGTGTGGGAAAATTACCTCAACACTGTCTACTTTTGCTGATTTTTCCTTATGCTGACACTTCTGATGCCCTGAAAGTTGCTGTGCTCACATCCTCTGCTGCTGGTGTCAAAGAACACTCTCAGTCTTCACATGCCAAGATGAGGAAAACCTATTGCAATGCCCAAAAGACTTAACTCCTGTCAAATATATTCATTTAACAAAAACACTCTGGTCTATGACTCTGAAATCTTAAAGTGATGGCATGAAGCAGGAAGGAAGGGAAAAAAGACCCAGCAGCTTTTAAAAGAAAATCTTCACTTAATGGGTAGAGCCACTCCAGTTCATTGCAAAAGAAAAAGACAAAAAGTATTGGCCACAAAGACAGAACTCGATTTTCAGATTAGTGCTGTACACAGAGGATTGTACACAATCCTACTGAAAAATAGTAACTCAGAAATAACTGCCTCACATGAAAAACAGCCTACTTGATCATACACTTGAAGGTACATACAGTCCTTCTTGTGTCCAGACTTCTCCTTGAAGACTACTTTGGTCACTTGGGTCAGTTTTTGACACTGATGTAGATTTAGTATTAAATATTGTATTTTAAAAAAAAATTAAAATTTTTCAGCTATTTGGGTGCAGTATTTTTTTTTCTATTCTTGCCAAGGCAATAGAAGCCCAGTGCATAGTGAAATTCCTTCATCATGTGCTACAGATTCCCTAGGCTAAGCAACAATCCCTCTTTTCTTCTTTGTCCTCTCCATTTCATTAAGTTTACACATATGGGAATAAAACACTTTCAGAACAGGGCCAATAGCAAGCCTGTCACATCAAGCTCCTGGCTCTGTGAGGTTTTGAGAACGTGTTCCCACTCATGTAAAGATTCCCACTGGTGTTGGCATCCCCTCACGTGTCCTCAGAACAGAACAGAGTACCTTGACTTGGAAGGGACCTGTAAGGATCAGAGAATCCAACCCCTGCTCCTCACAGGACTACCCAACACTGACTCAGAAGACCATGCAGGCCATTTTTTTGGTTTGCCACATCCACCACCTGGGTTGGTTTTCATGGCCATAAGGTCCCTTCTTCTTTCATCATACTGCCACCCAAATTTACTTCATTTTGCAGTATACAAAAACCAAGGAATGGAAATTTAATAACCTCAAAAAAGATTCAAAGAAGTGATGAGGCTACATGAAAAAAAACTACCAACATCTGCAAGGCAGACGAAATAATCTGTCTGTGCAGCCCAGGAAGTGTCATAGGAAGGTTTGCACGTTCCTCTGAGCCCTCATGTTGGAAAGACATGGATCAGCTGGAGTCACACGTAAATCACCAGGCCTGTGAGGAAAGACCAAAGGAACTGCACCTGTTTAACCTTAAACCAAAGAAAATGGAAGGAGGCATTTGAACAATGACTACAGTGTAGAAGATAATTATATATTTGCTTAATCCATTCTTGGTACAAAAAAAAAAAAAAAAAATAGACTTAAGTTTCTGATTTTAATAAAGCTCTGGACTAGGTTTTCCTGTGCAGCAGTGAAATTTCACCCACTGAGGGTCTTCCAGAGCAGGCAGGACAGACTTGAATGATACAGGTGTATATTGATCATGCAGAGGACCATAAAATTTGTGATTACACACACAAATGCAAAAATACACTTTCACCCTTCTTATTTTTTAATCATTTATTCTTGAGACAGAAAAGTTTTCATTGGTCAGGAGGGACTGCAGGAGCTCTTTGTCTCTCTCACATTCTTTCCTCTTTTGCCTTCTCACTCATTCTCTTAAATTGCATTTTCATAACTTATTCCAGAAAAGAAACCGTTTATTTTCCTTTACAAAGTGCCTTAAGGTTCAGGTAAGTAAAATCTGGATCTGAATGACCCTTACTTTCACATGACAACACTTAATGAATAGGATTTTTGTAAAATACCTACATTTTCTGACATTTGCCCATACAAGTACATACTGAAGATTCTGATTTTTTTTCCACCCACTTCATTCTCAGAACTGTGAAGTAGCTGGTAGCACAGGAAACTTTCTGGGGATTGCCATTCACACAAGGATATACACACAGCTTTTGTGTTTGCTTGGAGACTAACAGCACTTTCTAAACAGCCAGAGATGCAATTTTATAAACAATGGAAGCAGTTCTACTTAAAAAAAAAAAGATTTTGGAAAACAAAAATACTTTTTACTAATCCTGGTAACAATTATAAACTTGCACAAACTTTTGAAACAAGAACATAAGAAGATAAAATGAGATGCATAAGAGGAAAAGAAAATTAATAGATATTAAAAATGTATTATCAGAAGCAGGTAATTTTGTGACCTCTCCAAGACTAAAGATTTGAGATTTGATTCAATCACAAGTGATCTGTAGAGCTGCTGTTAAATTTCCTATTCTTGCTCACATCAAAAACTAAGATTTGCTTTAATAGGGGTTGAACATACACAGAGAAAAAACAATAATTCTGAAGGGTTATGCTGCTGGCTTTAGCCCTACCTGCATTTCACCTGGGAAACACTAACAAGTGCTGCATTTCTTTGATATCTAACCTCTGCAGACAAAAATTGCTCATTTAATTTTAAATGTAGGTTACAACCATGATCTTGTTTTAGTAAGGGACTGATGCTTTAAAACATCTTTTCTTAAAGAGTGGCACGGTGTGGGAAATGACAGTATTGTACCTCAGTATGTTTGGCTTTCCTCAGTCTTTATAATGAACACACCAAAGGGAGTCAGTACAGCAGAGGGAATGCAACATTTCCTGACATCACCTATTTATCTAGCACAAAATTGGAAAGATTTTGAAGGCAATGAAAACAATTCAGAGAGAGCAAGGTCTGGCCACTAGTTCTGCCCTGGCTATATGTGTTCATTCCTTAATTCACCAGGAATCTCAGTTTCCTCATCCTGTTTCTGTGCTCAGTGTTGGATTTGAGCTGCTTTTTACTATGTTGGGGTTTTGTTCCTCTACTTGTTGTATTGTTTTCTGAACACTGAAGCATTTTTTAAAATACTAAAAAGAGCATACAAACATGCAACTAAACCAAAAGAATCAAGCATGGCACAGTAGGAGAAGAAAGCTTCTGGGGAGAGAAAGCAAAACTGTGTGACAGATGGAAAAGTCTCAATGGATGAATGGTACTACTACAAATAAGTAGCAGGCAGCCAGAGGGAATCAAATAATGATTATAGAAGAAAAATGAGGGTTAAAAATGGGGTAAAAAAACCTTCATCACTGGCAGAAAATTCAAAAGTAGCAATATATAATATTTGTATAAGGGAGGTTTAATCATATGCTTTCCACAAACAGGGAAAGCAGTAAAGACAAAGAAGGCAGACAGCTGACAAGCATGCCAGTGTGGACAGTAAAAAGCTCAAGTGTCCTTGGAGAGGAAGGAATGTACTGCAGGACTCGGTCTGGCATGCCCCCAAACCTGAACAGATTACCTTCTGACGATCAATACCTGTAACCACCAGAGGCCTGTTGGAGTGTTTAAAAAAAAAATACAAAAAATCAGCTTCAAAGAGACCTGGTCCCGAGCTCACATTTTCTTTTTGCCACTGGGTGCTGAGGTAAGAGCTTTGGACAAGGCTCATTTTTCATCTCTTTATAGGTCTGTGGATGGAATATGAAGTGTCCCAGGGCTTCGCTCCGCCGGCTTCCTGTCCCAGAGAGGAGCACTCTCAGGATGACACTCGTCCCCTTTGACCAAAGCTGGCATCAGATCTTTCACAACTGCCTGGTTAATGTCTCCTTTAACATCCATGACTCCTATCCACCTATAAAGGAAAAAAAATGAAATCCTTATTGTTTTCTTAATTTAAGTCCCGTTTCCCTTGGAGAGAGATAGAAAAACCAAGAAAGTTCCTCATTTTGTTTGAAATGTCACTGATCAACAGTTAGATCCAAATACAGCTTAGCTATTTTAGAGAAGTACAGTAGGCTCTTTTTCAAATACTATACTATACCTGAATAGAAATTAAATCTCAGATTTTTCCCAATAATAGAATTTAATCACAAGTATATGCAGAAAAAAATGCATTTAGACATTACTATGAGTAGGAAGCAAAAATTCAAACATGTTTCTGGAGTCACAGAGTGCTCCATATAGTTTGATGTCTCCAATTACAATTCCATCTTTTTCCTCTCTCACATTTAGCTTAATTTTCTTTTGTCTTTTCCCCATTCATTTTTCAAATACTGCAAGGCAGTGCCTATTTTCCAGAAAGAACTGATGCAATTTATTTTTTTGTCCATCTACCTTCATTGCTGTAAATGACTGATCTGAATAAGGGAAAACAGAGAACAACAGCAAATCTAAGCAGCTTTTTAAGGAAACAGCAAAGAAAAGGAAAAAAGGAAAAAAGAAAGAAAGAAAGGACTGTATTATTAATAGCAAAGTCCAGGATGATGGATGAAAAGAACAACAATATCCTTTAATCATAAAGCACTAACATTCCAGCAGTGCTGGTAAGTGACTGGAGCAGTGAAACCATTTGAGACTTAAACAGATGGATTAGGAAAGATTCCACTGTGGGTTCCTGGACAGATTTCAAAACAGCAGCCTGGTTAACTAATGCACAAAAAGCAAGTGATTCTTCCAATCAATAAGCTTTTATGTAAGCATATTTGAGTAATAATATTTAAACACAGCAGACAAGTGGGGAATCAGGAATTCCTCATGCTGGGCTAGCAAAGCAATAAGTTTTACTTGAATCTGGAGATCTCTTTTTTCCCAGCAAATTGCAAAGGGATTTTATAGCTAATGTTGTCACCACATGTTCATCAATATATTAACAGCTCCTGATGGTTTTGTGAAAATGATGGTGAGTTCCAAGTCCAAAAGATGCCTTTTTTTACAAATATTTTTTTAAATACTCCTTTAGGGACAACTTAGCTAGATTTTCATTGAATGAAGGAAACTACACTAAAATTAATCATTGACTGCCTTTCCTAGTGAGCACCTTTTCCACAAATAATTAGAGGGGGAGTACAATCAAAACCCCAGGTCATAGGAGCTGATTCCCTTCAGCATAACATGTATTCTAGGTAAGAAATGGAGATGGAAAATGGTAATGGTTTTATAAGGATAGTTTTACACATCTCTATTTCAAAATATCTTTCAAAGTAGGCTATAATTTTTAAGGAATTACTGGCAATGACTACTGTCTCTTTCTCTTAAGTACCCAGTTGCAGATAGAAGTATGATATTTCATAAAGGTTTCTAAAAGTGACATACCATAGACCTTTACATAAAATGGTGGTATTATTATTATTATTATTATTATTATTATTATTATTATTATTATTATTATTATTATTATTATTATTATTATTATTATTATTACTACTACTACTACTACTACTATTATTTTGTCTAATAACTTGCAGTGTTCCAAAAATAGAAACAAGCACCACAAGGGGAAATTTCAGGTACAAAGGAAAATTTCAGGGTCTTGTATGATACTTGGAGTTCTAGGCCATGGTCTCTAGTGCTCTGTTTGTACCATAATGAAGAGAGCTGCAAATTTATACAGGTTACCAATATAAGCTTCCCCTTCCCAGCTGAGGTCTGGCTAAAACATATTTGATCTTAAATCTTACACTTATTCAGACAGGAATTTTGCTTATTTTGCATCATATCATATCCTTTAGGAAACATTTTGATAGTGTTTTCTTTTAGCATTTTGAGTTTTCACAATTTGGGGTATCTAGTCAGTTTTCAGAAGTCTTTTTGAGACTCTTCATGTCTATTACCAAATTATATCCACCTGTAAAAGTCAGAACCAAGAGAACACTGTGGAAGTATACACTGATTATGAGTCCCAATGGAGTTTCAAAAAACCCCCTCCCACTAATATTTGACCAAGTAAGAAAGAACTTTTCAGTTTTTCAAGGCACTTCAGAATCAAATTTAGTTATAAATACATCCTGCATTTTGCCAGCACACAAAGTAATCATTACATGTGTAATGTTTGTCACTGGCTTCTTGCCTGCTAGAAACCAGGTTGTAATTGCACATTTTGATGTCCCAAGGACTTTTCTGTGGCCTGAAGTATCAGACTGATGTGGAGCTAGGACTTTGCTTCTTTCCATCAAGGAATTTGGACTCCATGACCTGTGGGGTTGCTAGTTTGGCTTTCCTGGCTCCCCTTTAAATTGCCAGCCAGGACCTCTGCTGAGTACATGTGTAGGTCTCAATAGATGTATGTATTTGCCTCAAGGTTTACAATGCAAATGTTCTTCATAAATTGAAAAAGGATACTGGGGGGGAAAAGTGCCCACAGTCCCAAAGCAATAGGTTTATTTGTCTGCCCTATAAGAATAGTATCTTTCAGTCCCCAGGGTATGACTCTCACAGGATTAAATGTCATTCATTGTCAGAGTAACTAAACAGTTGGCAGAAACTTGTAGTAAACCTGTAGTATTCAGTAAAATCCTCTGAAGACAGCGGAAAGAGTTCCTTCCAATTTTCTGAATGGGGTCTTCCCCTTTCTGAGACTAAAACCATCTTTTCCTTCTCAGTCTACATACCAGTTGTAAGTACAAAGTCTTTTTTCTTTTCCTCTTTACTAGTATGAATTTCAGAGTGAAGGTGGAAGAGGAGGAAGAGCATTATAAGAAGTCCTGCTCTTGCCTTTCCTCTGGGCCAGTGTGTCTGTAACTCAATCCCCATCAGTACATGCTGCATTTAGTGTTTGGAGCAATGGCAGCATAAATTCTCTCTCCTTTTTCTAGTTATTCCAATTCTGTGACATTTTGTGATGATCTGAGGGCATGTTTACAAGCAGTAAAAATATACTGATGTCATTAATAGACTAGAACCCAGACGCTATGATTCAACTTCAGCTGCCAATTACTGCTATTTTGAATACAAACAAATCTGAAAGTAAAAACATCAAATAAAGGATATTAAATATGTTAAGCAGATTTTGAGGTTTTAACTTATTTCTTCTTTAAAGGGAATTATAAATTCCAGAAAAGGAATAGAGTTCTTGCCTACAATTAAAACAGTAAATAGTATTATATTCTGTGTAGCTCTTAGGAGTTCGATCCCCCACTATTATCTGTGGGATGCTTCACACTGCCACAGTAGGGCAGTTCAACATTTCAACCTCTTACTGTAAAAATTAACCTGTTTTTTCTAATACATTTTGAACTCTGTTCACAGAAGCCCACATTGCATGAAATTCACAGGCCCCCACAGAGATAAAATAATTCTCCTTTTTGGTGCACCGCTGAGGAATGCTAAAAATAGTTGAACATACCAGGGAAAAAAATCCTTTGGGTACTGCAGTGTCTTTGCCTCTCTGGAAAGAAAACAAATAGATAAGCATATATGTGAACAATTACATCCAATTTCTGTATACTACACCAAGTAGTTAGTCTACATTCTGGAGATTCCTGAATCTCCCACCTATCTAATTATTATACTTCTCTATTCCAAATGTAGAAGAACACTGCATTAATCTCAATTGCTGAATAACTAATAGCTGCTGTTGCTTCCATTTAGTGGGAGAACATCTTAAATATTAATACATGTAAGAAGCATATAATTTTGTTGAATATATAGATATATGTGCACATATCTAAATGCAGATGCACTTTCATGCACACATGTGTGTGTAAAAAATCCTCAATGCTGTATATACTTTGTTGTCTGACTTCAGATTTATTTGGGTAGTCTTGCATCACTGGCATAATGCTTACATGGAGAGGTTGGATTGACTTGAACCTAAGTCACTAGGAGCACAAAGGTTTTTCATTAAAACCTTGCTGATTAGCCCTAAAAATGGCACTGGTGACCTTGGAGAGAACACTAGTTTTCTTCACTAGAAGCATGGAAGATTTGAAAGTGTTAAAGTCCTGATGTGCATCAGAATCTCAACACTTTGATCTGCTCTACTCTCTTCTGACTTATTTTTTGGAATATTTTTAAGGAAGATGTATCAGCAGTAAGACCAGTTATAATACATTTCATCTTTAAATATTCCTATATACTACAATATATGTAAAAAGGCATTGAATCACACTTTTATAAACAGCACAAAAAACTTATCAGGAGTTGAATAAAAGACGTGTATGTTCATAACTGGCTGTGGCAAATTTCTTTTTGGATGCTATGTGTTTTAACAGCCCTTTATTCCTGTCTATATGCCTCTCAAAGTGAAAACAGTTTTATTAGATGTTGTGGCAGCCTTCAGATTTTATTCACACAAACAAACAAGATATTACTTGGTGCCAAAACATTTGTATGGGTACTGAACAATCATCATTAAAGCAGTCAGCATTAAGAATTCAGAAATGGTTAACACTCCAAAGCATTTAGGTGGATATAGGTTTCAAAAATAAAAGAGGTTTTAAAACTGGTTTTCATCTATCTAGATTTTTTTTCCTTTTTAATGAAAGTATTCTGCTTTTACATAAGATACCATCAACTCATCCTTAAAAAGGGGGGATATGTAAAAGTGGAAATGTTAAAGTGTCCTTTAACCATTGATATTAAATATTAACCCAAATTAAGAATAAAAATAAATGAAAACCCCTGATGGATATTACATCTATATGTAGCACACTTTTTAACATTCACTATATATGAGAGTAATCATGTTTTTATTCATGCAAATGTTCTTGTAGGAAGCACCTGTAGTGACCATGGTGTTGCAATGAGATATGTAGGTCATATCATAGAGAATGACTGTAAAATTTAGCCACTTGATGCACTTGCAGGTGTGAAACATCTCAAAGGCTCTGTTCTGATTAAATGAATTTCAAATTCTGTGACAAGAATTAACATGCCCTGTGCAGGACTGGGTGCTGAACACACAAAGATATTTATAAATTCCTCTTGATGCTCTTAATATTAGGGTAATCAGTTTGCTCTTTCCTTTCCATTTGTAATATTTATTTCATGTAGTACAAGAGATTACCATTTCAAACTATCTCTGTTTGCTTGGCTTAAGGAAAAAAATCCTAAGGTTTTTTTTAGTACATCTGTCCCCTAGTCACTGTCTTCACTGTTATCTCTAAATCATGATGCTCGGGACAACATGAGGCCAAAGACAGAACTTTGCTTTGCATATTCTTTGCATGAGGTTCTGAGATTCTGGTTGTCATAATTTTTTTTTTTTTTAGATTTTTACACCACAGTCAACTTTAACTCAGAGGATAGGTTTCAACATCATGTCTGCCTCTGTCACCAAAGGACCAGTAGCCAACAGAGGGACATGCTACTCATGGCCTTTACCTTCCCTCCTCCAGGGCTTTCCTTCATCTCCTTGCAGACCAACCACTTGGACCCAGAGCAAGTCTCAAGCTACTGCTTTTGTCACAAGATGCCTTAATTCTCCCTCAGTGTTCCACTTTTCTATATCTTAATCTGGCTCCTATAAAGAGTCTAGAGTTACTCAAGTCTGAATGACATTCCTAATCCACCAGTAGTTAGAGCTGAGCCATGGCTCAAGGCTTTCCTTATCCCATAGTCCAGAAATGAAGCTTGGTATCTCTCTCAGAAGAGCCCAGGCTTTATCTGGGCCACCAAGTCAGCCACAAAACCATGCAAGTTAATTGGAAGCATTAAACTGAGAAGGATTCTGAATCAAGCCATGACCGCTATTAGCAACTGAGTACTGGGGTAAAGGTGGATAATAATTTTTTACTATACATAATGATTGTCTTAAATTTGCACATTAGGCAAATCCTCAACAGTGCATGGGGTCACCAGAAATCATGCTCTCAGGTTCAGCAGTTGCACAAATACACAGAGAGCTTACGTGAACCAGAGAAATGAAACCTGTCCAAGATCCTAGAAGCTCCCAAACCGACATGCAGCTTTAATGTGAGCAACTGTAAGATGATTTTTTTTTTTTCAGATCAAATACACAAAGTTCTGGATGTAATTCTGTTAAGCAGTTTTACATCTTGCCACTAGGACTTTTTTTTTCCTCTGTGCTAAGCTTTAATATCCTTTCAAATGCATTAATGTGTCCCTGGAACAGACGCTTAGAGACTCCTGCACGCTTTGAATATTTCCACTTTAAAGAGGGCTTTCAGTACGTACTGAGACTCTGTGTACCACCTCCCTGGCACCAGAGCTTGTAAAACACTAAGGGAAATGCCTCTTTTCCCAAAACATGTCCAAAAAGAAAAATCCTGCTTCAGGTCATCCCACAGTTAAGGAAAAAGAAAAGGTGGGACCATATAAAACACCTCTTAGAGATATACACAAATATTTGTTTCCTTTTCAGCTGACTCCAATCTCAGAGGTTTGCATTTGAATTTCAGGTGTCAGCAGTGCCTGTATGCCAAACAGAAGCTGCGGCAAAAACAGTAAACTCCAACCAGATTCTTTCAAAAAGCTCTGTGTTCTTTTTTCTTTAAATGCTATAATGCAGCTCAATATAATGGTAGGAGTTCATGTATTGGAAGGGTTAATTTCAGACAAACAAAATATTATTTTTATTTAAAGGTTCAACATTCAATGTCTGCACTCCAAGTCTGTGAATAAGCCTGAGTTCTAACGAGCCTCACATACTTTCATTGTTATTGCAAAGAATTTCCACATTGAATATAAGACTTCATATTCCTACCCTATAATGACTCATAGTAGACAGGTAGGGCTGAAAAAAATGTCACTGAAATACTATTAAAAATACCCCAAAAACTATTTGATTTGTAATTTGATCCTCTGGACTTCTCTAAATGCTTAGTTGAGTGATTTGGTTAGACACTCTGGTGCGTCTGAGTTTTATCTTGAAAAGACACACTGGAAGAAAGTCTTGAAAACTAGTTCTGCATGCAGCAGCAAATATCTTCTAGTGCTCTGATCATATTGCTGTACTAGCATGCAACTACAGAATTATCCCACTCTCTGCATGGATCTCAAGTGCTCTTTCAAAATGAGTTCTTTCTTTCCTATCAGCACTGAAGCTGCTTGGTAAATGCCTTTTACAGATCTATTGACATTCATGCTTTTAAAATAATAACTTTATGGACACTCCAGATAATGAAATAGAGTTCATGAGAAAATGTAACTGACCATCTACTTACTTGTGGGTCTGAGGAGGGCTTTGCACAGAAGCTGGTAAAATGAAAATGTGGCATGCAGGAAGGATGTGAGGATTGATTTGCTATGCAAACCTGACGAAACTCAATGGGGAATTTTGTAGTTTGATGAAAACAAAAATTAAAGCTAAGAATAGCAAACAAAATTATAGTAGTATAAATAAACCACAAAACCACCACAGCATGTAAGCTTAAGTGAAATAAGAGGTGTATTATCTCTTTAAGTTGAATAAACTACTCGCAAAAAGAGACTGAATTGCAAAATCTTGTTTTTCTAAGGGATAGGGCTTTCTAAGTTTTGTAAAGTGCATCTAAACATGCATTAGCACACAGCATGAGGAACAAAGAGAAGAAATTTGAGGTGTGCATGCAATTGAAGGGCTAGGAATTTACTGGGATCACATGGATGTTGTGGGATAGATTCCACAACTGCAGTGCTGCAATAGGTGCTGCACCAGACCTTCAGGAGAGATGGGCTAGGATGGAAAGCAGGAAGGATGGGCTAGGATGGAAAGCAGGAAGAGTTTGCCTGCATGAGAGAGCAGCAGAGATGCCTGGAGCTCTGCCTAGGGGTGAATGATGAGCCAGCTGAGGTTTGTGGGTCAGGAGCTGTGTGCAGGCACACATAAGCAATGTTGCAGTGAGTGTCTTGCCCTCACTACAGTGCAGTGTAGTTTGGTGAACCCCTTTAGGTATCTAGGACTGAAGAAAGGTGCACAGGAACCAAAGACATCAGATTTTGCATTCTATGCTTACCACAGAAAAATGCTCAAAGTGAGGACTCTACAGAAAAGTGCTAAAGACAAAGACCTCTGCTTAACAGTTTGTGCTGTGTCAGAGGCAAGTCAAAGCAGCTTGCAGTAACTAAAGATAAAGTAACACTAGAAAGGAAGAGCAGAGCTGGAAGTTTGCAGTGTACATTGCCAATAAGTCAATATATTAAGGAAATGTAGCTATAAATTTCCTGGAGAAAACCATATTTTTTCTGTAAGTTAAATTATGTTCCATGCTTTCTGGTAACATCTATTTTAAACTACACTGTACTGCAAAGGCAAGGTTTTAGAATGGTCTAAATTAGTCCATGGTGATTACCCACATTGTGCAACTTACTACTGTTTTATTAATGCAAGATTAAAGATAATACTTTACTGGAAGAGATAACAGCAGAATTAACCTCTATTTACCTTGACATAATAAAGATTTAATAAAACATGGGAAAATGTCAATGAACAGCATAATTATTCTAACATGAAATTTAAATGTAACTTAATTCTGTATTCTGCATATTTAATGCTTTAAGATTAGTCATCATTGTTCTTTTCTCCCTCTTACAATGCATACTTAAAAATATTTCAAGCAGACTCAGACAATTTGCTTATTAAATGTATACTAATTTATTTAAAGTTTCAGATGCATTAAACCTTAAACTCCCTTTTTTTTCTGGAAAGATATTCACCAAACCCCGGCAACCAATATATATCCCCATATCTCACCCTTGTCCAAATTTTTTACTATTGAATCAAAGAAGCTCCTTGCAGTTTTATTATATCAGACAGGCATCAAAGGGGCAGAACACATAGGATTGAAAAATAACACAGCTGCACTTTGCAATGGAGTGTTCTGTATCTGGCCGTGTTTTGTTGTTCATGTAATACTTTTCAATAAACAAAGATGTCAATCAACTTTCTTTGCAGCACATCACATTTCAGATTTAAACCACTTCAGACACAGAGCTGCCCCAAGCTCACACGTTTAACAGATAAAAATTCAGCTTTCTGTCAAGGCAGAATACAGTATTGATTGTAGACTGTATTTAGGCTGGTGTCTGTTGGAGCTATATTACTTTCAAACTCATACAAAGTCCACTATGGAGACATAACACAAAAAGTGTTTCTTGATTTTTTTAAACTTTCTACATTGATTAGTGGCAATTTCTAAATAAATGACAAAAGAAAAAAAAATTTAAAAAAGCAGCCAGGGTTAGAGTCTATCCAGAAATCAGTGATGGGGGAAGTTACAAAAACACGATAGTAATCATGAAAACTTTGATCACTTGATTTGATTCTAGTGCTTCGCAAATTAGCATAATTATTCAAACATGCTTCATTAAAAATCACGACTGTACAAGTCCTTCAGTTTAATGATCCAAGAACATACAGAATGAGCTAAGCTTTAAATAAATACATCAACTTCGTACTAGATGGCCATGTCAGAGACTGGCAGGTTATTTATTTTAAATAAAATACTGAATGCTCTCTTGTTCCTTGCACAGTGCAGGAGACTGATGACTTGCTAAAAGGTGCAGCATGTTAGCTAGTATATTTTATTGTTTATCCTCACATCCACCTGTGCTTCTCCTGGGATCCCATAAGGTTGGATATCATGTCACTCCTAAGCTACTGGGAGATTGCCATAAAATCCCAGTAAATCTCCAACTAATTACACTTGAACTGTAGGTGTCACAGCTGATTTTGACCTTTAAAGTTTGGCAGAAGTTTGACAGTCTTTAAGGGGGCCCCACACTCTGCTATACTTTTTCTGTTCAAAATTTAAAGGTATGAATAGGCTGCAAAATTAAATATGCATAAAAAAGTAAACAAAATACCCTGCTTATTAATATATAATTTCCCAGAAAAATTAAAGAAATACACTTATCCATGGCAACCAAAATCCTTGAGAATGTGATGACATTCTCCTAAATCTGTAGCTGACAAAACACCAGTTGGCATCATTGGAGGGTTAAGAGAAACTTAACAAATTTGACAGAGGAAAGGGAAAACAAAATCCAAGTTAAGTTGTCACTCTCTGCTTAGTTTCATATATACATATATCTTGAGACATAGCAGGGCAGCTCTTGTGAGTGGCTGTGAGTCAGGTTCCTGCTAGATTGTTACTCCTAATGTGGCTGTTTAGTTTGGGACTTTGCTTATCTAAGTATTGGGTAACTGATTACCAACATTTTATTCATCCACAGCAATTATCTCGGCAGTGAAGTATCATTTTACAGCCCCACTTTCACCAAAATCAAACAAAACAACCCTCCCTACAAAAAACTCCCAAACAACAATAACAACAAAACCCAAACAAAGCCCACAACTGGCTGCCAAGAAAAAAACTGCATAAAATCTCTCCCTGCTGGCTTTCCAGCCACAATTGCAAATGTCCTACTGTCCAGACTGTGAACATCCCATCTGTCATCCAGGGACCTTTAAAAACTGAAACAAAGCCATGTGCCAGCAACACTAATAGCTGACAGAGAAACTTTGTGGAATCATGGAACTGTAGAATGGTTTGGGTTGTAAGGATACCTTGAAGATCATCAACTTCCAACACCCCATCTGTGGGCAGGGACACCTTCAACTAGACCAGGTTGTTCAGATCCACCACCTCCATTCTGGCCTTTTTATTTTAAAAATTCAAACAGAAATTTGCAAGTAAGGAAATGAAGGATATTAACACTTTTTACACTTAAAAAGTTGGCCTTATGGATCCATAAACATTGCTTTAAATGAAAACACTAAAATACTTTTGAAGGAAAAGAGGATGACTTCTGAGAGGGTTCATTATTTCTTATATTAGCCTACAAATCGTTATGTTTCTGCAAATTTTACATGGATTTTTCATACAATTTTGAATTAAGCTTGTCTTAATCCAGATTTGAATCTCAGCAATAGATTATTGTCATGTGTTTCATAATGTCTACATGTAGTTAGCTATTATTTGCAGAGAGGCAGTTTTTGAAAACTCTTGAACCAAATGTTTTTTTTCATCATCGAGGATTTTGTAGTTTAGGGGGAAAATGACACAGTAGGTTACTGCAAACTCACAAATTGTTTGGGAGACAGAAGTCTACAAATAATCATGCACACTCAAGTATTATTTTTTGATCCTTAGGGAAAATTTCATATTTATCAGGTCGCTAATAAAAAGGATTGGAGAATAAAAGGTTGAGTTTACTTTGTTTTACAAAGACGGGGTAAAAATGCTTAAAAGTTGCAAATAAGGGAAATTAATTTCAAAGGAAAGGTCAAAAATAAGAAAGAACATCTCTAAAATTATTTAACTGTTGAGGGCTAGCTATGCTAATTATTTCACAATTCCAGCTACCCTGTGGGGCTGGTCACAAGAATTTACTGCACAAGACAGGACTGGCATTCTCTGGGGAGATCCCAGTGCTATGTACACTCTCCTCTTTTTAAAGCAGGCTACCCAAGCTCTCTCCCTCCCATTGGAATGTGCAAAATAATAAGAAATGAAAATGTTGATTACATTTCTTTCCTCCTCCATGCTGTAATTTTCAATCCCTTCTTTTCCTGGCCTCAACAATGATCAAGCACAAAAACACCACATGGTAATGCAGAGGATTAGAGCATTTCCCACCACCCTGCCCCAACCCAATTAACCTCTTTTAATTAATATTTCTGCTGTGTTGCTTAATTTGCACTTCTTATTCTGGCTTTTCATGCCTTCTTTTCCTCACATTTTGAAGACACACAGGTAAAATTTGTCAGTAACAGTCTTTGAAAACCAATTCTTTTGTAATAATAATTTTGAGATTATAATGGTTACTCTGCCATGAATTTAGTGTAAAGACACACATGACATAATCAATGGAGAAATTCACAATGAAGAGCTTAAATTCAGTGGCATGCACCCATACACTCAGTTTATTTAGGCAGATCCTATTGGGAACACTATCACGGGGCTACAAAAGAAAAGAAAAAGCCACTGTAAAATTTAAAAGTCCTTCTATCATAGCAATGTGAGAGGTTTTTCAGTTTTAGTCTTTGGGCAAGATTTTCTTATTTTATTGCAATAATACTTTTTTCTGGTGGCCATGGGGACAACACTTTTGTTCATACAGGAACCCTAGATCAAATGATAGCTGAGAGACTATTTTAAATTTATGTAGCCTCAATTTTCAGTCTACAGGTCATTCAAGCTCAACATTTCATTAATGAAATGCTGTCGATATTTCCCTGATATTGCCACAGGTTGACATATGGCATAATTCCAGTGTCAGATTTTCACACATTAGTGACTGGAAAATCAAGAATATTCCCCAAGACACCTGAGGTATGATTAATTCTCTAATAGTCTTTCTGTATCAGTTTGAGAGGAAGAGAGGGATCTTCCAGGGACGAAAGAAAGTGGGAACATTAGAAAGAAGACAGCCTTGGCTTCTTGCCTGGAGCATTGACTTGGCCAGCTGCCCCACATGACAACCTTTGAACCTTTGCCATCCTGAAGCCCAAATAAGATGCCAGCAGCAAGGCAACAGCTTGTAATGTACCTTGAGCAGAAATAATGGCAACATTATCCCATGAAAGCATCCGCGAGGAAGAGGAGTTAGTGATGAGGGTAAAATAAAGGTGAACGTCTTCTATCTGTTGGCTTAGGGATGGGAGTCTGCCACTGTTTTTGAAGGTTAAGGCAAAGTTAGAGGAAAAAAACCAGTGCTGAATATTTTCTAGAGGAAGCAGATGCTCAGGGATGTCCTTCGCTAAGTTGAGTATTAAGGCCAACATTCACATGTTTGAAATTAAGAAAGCTGGACAGACTTGGCATTGGAAAAGGTCCAGGTCTGGTCCTCATCAGGTATGCAGGGACATCTTAGCAATGGGGAAACAGTTGTCAGTGAGATTGTCATTGCTGAGACACCCAAAGCCTCCAATCCAGAGTATCTATTTTTGCCCTAAAGTAACTGCCTTTTAATAGGATAAAACACATCAACTGCACATGAGCTGGCAGGCTGAAGAACAATTAAACCACTTTCAGAACCAAGCTTTGCAAAAAAACCCTCACTTGTTTCCCATTTTCCCACATTGTTTTGTATTTTTGAGGCACCTACAATCAAAGAGCTAAATGGCTAAAACAACCTAAACACAAAATTTGCAAAATTATTTCCTTACTGGCTAAGCACGTATCAAGCAGCACCACTGATTAAAAGCAACAGTTGTTTTTTAAGCCCTAAAATTTGTAATGGAATTTGTACTGAGCTGAAATTTGTGATGGGAATGATGACAAGGCCACTAACCAGTGCAGATTTAGCAGTGGTGCTATAACAAACAAAGTAAAGCAATATTAGTCTTGCACACAAAGTAGGTTGTCTAATGTGTGGAAGTCCACTGTCTCCTTCTAACATGAACTTCATTATTAGAAAGTTAGTTTGGATTGTTAAGCATAGAAATTATGAAAATGAATGTCAAAGACAGTCCATCCAACACATTAATTTCCAGTTTCAGGGAAACAGGATGTGCACAGCTAGACAGACAGAGACAGACACAGAGAAAGGAGTCCTAGTATTATAAATACACAACACATATTTAACTCATCACATCTCTTATGCTATTTTTCAGCTGTTGTCAATGTGGTATAGGCAATGTTTTTATACCCCTGTGTATTTATATATGAGTTTCCGTTACTGCAAATTACCTTTGCTGCAGAGCAAATCTACAGCTTTGTTCCTTTCTGTAGTTTTTCTGTTTTTCCCATTCACTGTGGACTCAAGAGTGCTGAGCCAGTGCAAGAGCAGAAACCAATGCCTGTAAGTGCAGAATACTGACAAAGAGACAAAATGTAAACCCAGCTCTTTGTAAGTAGAAAATCCTGCTCCGGAAAAGAAGGTGTGCTGTGGTTTAACTGCAGCTGTCAACTAAGTCCCACACAGCCGCTCACTCACTCCCACTGCAGCAGGGAGGGGGAAACAATCAGAAGAATAGAAGTAAGAAAACCCTTGTTTTGAGCTGAAAACAGTTTGATTGATAAACTGTTCTGCACACAAGCCATGCATACAAGCAGTACAAAAAAGGAATTTGTCCATTGTTTCCCATGGGCAGGCAAGTGTTGAACAATTCCCAGGAAATCAGGGCTCCACTACACTCAGTGGTGACTTGGGATGACAAACACCATCACTCCCAATGTCCATCCCCTTCCTTCTTCTTCCCTCAGCTTTATATGCTGAGCATGATGCCTTAGGGAGTGGAATGTCTCTTTGGTCAGTGGGGTCAGCTGTCCCAGCTGTGTCCCCTCCCAGCTCTTTGTGACCCTCTACCCCTGTTGGACTGGGGTGAGAAGCAGAAAATACCTTGACTCTATGCAAGCACTGGTCAGCAGTAATGAAAACATCCCTGCACCAACAACACTGTTTTCAGCACAAATCCAAAACTCAAATCAGCCCATACTAGCTGCTGTGAAGAAAATGGACACTATCCAGCCAAAACCAGCGCAAAGTGTCCAGGATCTGCCATCACAGACCTTAAGTTCTGGTGAAAATAAAAGCTCTTCTAAGTGCTTTTTGCCAGCAGTGAAGCAAATCAGAAAGAGATGCACATTAGGGGACACAGACCATCTCATGGCATATAATGGATGTGCCAAATTTTTGAAGTAGCTTTTGAATGAGAAGAGTTGGAAAATTTTTCTCAGTTGCATGTCAAGTGCAAGGCCATCCTCTCCCCTCAGCAATCTGCCAACGCTTGAAAAGAAGAGGCTTGTGAGGTGTTCTGGCCATGCTGGGTCACAACATGATGCAAAACCAGAACAGCATGAGAAGAGCTGCGCACATGTGGCATACACCAATGGCAGAAACACGTTCTCTAGAGTTGAGGAAAAAATGATCCTTAGATTCTAAAAGCTGGTGCAGCTTTTCTTGTCTCTTGAATGATGCTATTCTGGGTGGATTTAAGCCAAAAATTATCAGTAAAACTGGTATTTGACTAAAATAAAATCTTGCAGTGCATATACAAATACAATTAATTCCTCAATACGAAATTCCATTGAAGCTGTATGAATTTTTTACCAATATATTTCTCAAAAAGTATTTTTTCTGTGCAATGACTGAGTGGATGCGAAACATTTTGTTCTTTCCAAATGAGCACCCAGGGTATATCCTCTGTGAGGTTAGAGGCCTAGCTGTCTCATCAAAGCAATATTTTTCATGGTTTCTGCTTGTACTTTCCAGCAATGCTCTGATACAATAAAAGTATAGCTGTTTTTTGTCATAGCACTTATTCATCCAGATTCAATTCAGTACATACACATTGCTGACAATAACAGAGATCTGAGGAAAAGATTGCTCAACTATATTCCTATTTTTCAAAGGAGATGCTCTCTTTTAAAAAAAAAATAGATTTAAATTTCTTTCTTCTCATTTTGATCATCATCAGAAATGATCACCAAGATGGAAGCATAAGCTTCAAAATCCAGGTCTGGTCTGAGCTCACATTCAAAGTTTTGAGATACTTCAGGATGCTAATTTCAGGATTTTGATTTCTATCCTTGCAGAGATGAAGTCTCATCACATTGTGCAGATGTAGGAATATGGCCAAACACCAGACCCCACAGGTCTTTTACATTCAGGGTGATTGGGGAGATCCACAATCACAAATGTCTGTAAAATTGCATGTAACTCTGTGGCCAGCGTGATAGGATAAATGAATAATGTTCACAACTGATGCTGCCCAGTAACCAAACTGCATCCAACTTTTCAGACCAAGAGAAAAGTTTCAGGATCTGAGCTATACTGAAAAGAAGACCATCCAACCAATTTATAAACTTCCTATTGGTCTTTAAAGCAGAAAACACCCTGAGTGGGTTGTTAGATGAATTTAGCAGCAGGGAAGCCTGCAGCTCATCAGCTTTCTCTTCCTCAAAAGTACTTATTGCAGTCAAGAGGAATTATTGCTGGGGTTCTCCAAGCATGGTGATGCTTTTGTTATAATAAAAAACTCTGAACAATGCAATTGCACCCCCCACAATTATCCTTTTGTTTCTCCACTGCAATGATGCACTCTTTATGATGTTCAAGATTTACAGAAGCTTGTTCATTTTCTTATGATGACCACAAAGTCTTCATCACAAATTCATATTTTGCATTGAAAGAAAAAGACTTTTGCAGAAATGCTGGTCATGCTGTCATCAACAGGACCCTTCTCTTTATCTCAGCAGTTTGACAAGAGTTTTCTCAATAAGCTCCAAATAAAGAGGCCTGAATAAAGTCTGAAGACAAAGCTTTCAGAAGTCCTATCCTGTATGTGAGCACACCTAGGTGCTGATGATCTATGACCTGTGGGGAAATGCTGGTGTTTCCTTACAATCACCGCGGGTCTTTGATCAGGCTTGGAAGAAAAAACTCCTCTGCTGGGCATCTCTCTCATTCCTAACCAATATGTGGAGTAGAAGGAGAGATTTCCACCAGTGCCTGCACAGCACCAGCAGTGTTAGTGTATATAGTCAGTTTTTAGCTTGTTAGTAACTATTGTCACAATCAGTCTTCCCTACACATCAGGAAATATCTGGCCATCAGCACTGCTGAGCAGCACCATAAAGTAATGAATTGACATAATTATCAATAATAGAAGGAAAATGGCTGTATCTATATCTATAAGAAAAAGAGAAACAGATGTGTGACATTTCAAAATTTAAATATTACTTCATTTTTTTACTATGAAGTATCTGAGAAAGGTAGACAAAAAAAGCAACTTTTAAGCCAAATCCAAAAATGGTCATTTCAGCAGAAACAATTGACAGTACAAGAAGTAATCACACTTCACCTCACTGTTGATTTGATTCTTGAATGTGCTTGGTGTGTAAAATAATGCAAGCCTATAATAACAGAAGACAGGTAAAAAGATTTCCATTTTCTGTTTTGCTACTCCCTGGCTGGAAGACCAAAAAGAAATTTCCAACCTCTAGATATTTTTTTATTCACAACCTACAAAACAGATACAATAGAACAGAATCAAACTGTGACATTTAATTAATATTTGTAAAGCAACACGACATCAGTAGACAATAAGAATTATATATTTGCCAAGTACACATTTTGTTCCCCACAAAATACATCTGTCAATATTTGAAGGAAATGCAAGATGTCTTTTATTCTGCTCTTGGAATGAACCTATTTCCCTTTATAAAATGTGTTCCATTTTATAGCAATCTTCAGAGATTGGTTCCCCCTATCTTCTCGCTGATTAATGCCTGAAAAATGCTTCTGTGTTTAAAAAAGTGGCACAAATGGGGTGAGGACTGCCCTGAAAATAATCACTTGACAGGCATGTTATTCACATGATACTGATAAAGCCCACTGTTGTTTTCCTTGGGGTAAAAGGGGCTTCTTCCCTTACCATACAGATAGCATAAAACATGCAAATGAATCTTGCATTCAACAAGTCAAATATTCTGCATGTTTAATTTACAAGTTAACAAAATTCAAACCATTTCAAGAGCTACAAGCATATCGTAAAATAAAAGACATAGGCACATGACAGAAGTTGTACTTTTGTTCATTGACAAATTATTTTCTAGAATTCATATTAACAACCACATTACTGAAGTGCTCTCTAGCCCTCCAGTGTTACAGTTCAAGGTAATATGTGACAGATTTGAACATTCTTAAGGAAGAAAATCTCCAGAGTGTGTAGATGGCAGCTTTGCTCACTGGGAGATTACAGTGGCTTTTATATCTGTTACAAACCTGCAGTTACACTGGTAACTTCAAAAGTGGAATATTATATATCATGCTAAAATTCTCCACCAGCCCATTATGTCCTTTCTTTGTTTCTTCTATGCTTGCTTTTTTTTTTCCTTTTTTTTTCTTTTTTTTTTTTTCTTCATTTAGCTATTGCTGGCTTGCCAGAGATCTTGAACTTGAGAAAGGTTAGACATCACAATGCTGAAGCAGTTTGTGAGCATCAGCAGATTTAGCTTGTAATTTCATTGATCTATGTGGGCTTGCTGTTTGCAAACCAGCTGCTGCACTGTTTCCCCACAGCTACTGATCTGAGTAGCATTGATTTTTTTCCTTTACATTAACATAGCATTACTTCTTTAATGGGCATTAAATGACTGGATGTAAATACAAACAGGGCTTCAACAACAAAAGAGGGGGAAAAAGCATTGGTTCTTTTTATTTAAAGAACTCTATTAATATTTTTCAGGAAAAAATTTAAAAGCATGAGTTATTGATCAAGATAAATGCTATTTTTAGTGTTGTGATTTCCACACATTTCTTTTGCCAAGAAATAATCTTTTTCTTCACTGTGTTTACTCATAGTCCAAAATGTTGCATTTATAAAGATTGCCTTTTTGGCTCAGTAAAAATGGTAAAATGGATTTTTTTTAATAAGCATCATAGAAAGCAACACAAAATCTTTTCATTTTGCTTATTCTAAAACTAGATGAACCCATTTCAGTTTTGAAGGAGATATCATCTGTTAACTCTCATTATTTTTAAAAAAAATTAATGGACTTCACTTTAGAAAGAGTGAATGTGAAATCTGCAGTACACCATGAAGTGAGTATCTCACATATAATATACTTAATATAAGGTCATAGTCTTCCAATGTGCTACTTTAGTCCTTTAGTGGGTTGTGTTTTAAAGAATCTTACAGATTCACAATTCAATGCAGTGTAGAAAAGACAGTGGGGAAGAAAGTAAAGCAAATGATAAAACCCTGACCAAACTCAAACCCCAACCCCCAGAGCCAATTTGCTCAGTCACTTATGAGTTAACCCGATCAGCCAAGGGTTCCTGATTATCTTCAGAAGCAGGTAACAGCCAGCAGAGATGTCCATGCCAGAAGGAGATGCAGGACTGAATGTTGTTCCTACAGACCCTTCATGAAGAAGAGACAGGATTGAGAGGGCTGGGAAGGAACAGGTGAGAGCTCCCAAAGAACACCAGTGGTGGGTTACAACTTCTGGGCTGCAGGTGACAGTGGGCAGCAGTGTCAGTGCCGTAATTAGGAGTGCCTCTAAAACACAGACACTCCAGCAAGATCTAACAAGAATGGGATTTACTTTTAAGTATTTATGAAGGAGGATTTTTATCTTTTATGATAAACACAGTTCTTATTCTGGTCATGCAGCTGGATTGCCCTGAGGAAAAGGTCCAGTGACCTGACAGATGGGAATTCCTCATTCTTGTGTAACTCTGTCTACTCCTATACCTAGAGAGAGCAAATCATTCCACATGGCTGATGCAGGGATATCTATTGTATCCCTACTCAGAGACTAGATAAATTATTCTCAGTAGAATGTAATGATGTAAAATATGGTGCTGGAACTGAAAATAACCCATAAAATGAGTACCAAAATTTTTACTTATCCAAGGTAAAATATATGTGTGTCAATCTCACCAATCTCTCCTACCCTCACGGTATTCTTGACTTGACTAGCTAACGTTAATGCCAGTTTTAGAAGATAAAATTTCCAAATCATTAAAAAAAATATTAAGTAACACTGAACCCTTAGAGCATCCTACTATTAACCTCATTACACTTATAGAAGAAGACTTTCAGTGCAAGTTTTTCTCCATCATTTACTCAGTTTTTATTCCACTAAGAGATTATGCCCCTTACCTCAGTTATATTTTTCCCTTAAGAGTCTTTCATGAAGGATCATATCAGGATTTTTTTTAAATCCAAATAAATTATGTTCACTGTGTCACCCTTATCTTCTAATTTATTAACTTTCCCAAGGCACTTTAGCAGGTTAGAGAAGTATGCTTTCCCCTTACCAATGTTGAGCAGGTTTGACCCTATTAGGTTATGCTTATCCATAAGCTGAACTATTCTATCCTTAATTAGAGTCTCAATCAGTTTCCCCAGAAGCAAGGTGGAGTTCAATGATCTTAATTTCCAGGATCTCTTTTTGGTCCTGTTTTAACAACAGACACCATATCAGAAATTTTCCAGCCATCGCTGATCAATATCACATCTTCCTGCAAGTGTCTCTTCTATTCTGATGTATATTCTGCTATCTGCATTAATCATTTTCTCTTTTTACATGAGTCTACCAAATTACTCAGCACTTCCCTTGGAAAAGGCTACAAATTTTGCTAGTGCTGCTCTGCCTCTAATATATTTAGCTTTAATATATTCTGTATAACTATTGAATTCTTTTTCCAGTGTGAGTATGTCAATGCAGATTTAGTTTGATATTTTTTGTTGGCTTTAACAATTTTCCACCTACAAGTACTCAGATGAACATCTATTCACTTCCTTCAAAGTCATAAAATCAGTTTTGCAGTTTTGGGGGCCTTTGGGGTTTTATTTTTGTGGACAGACATGGACCATAAATCTCAATGGATTATTTTCTAGCTTAGCTTTCAGCATTCTTCTTGGACAAAGAGTGGAAAGGAAGAATCAAATCCAAACACCACCATACATAATAACTGGTCACACTCACCAGCAATATCCAATACCAGGAGTTATGAAAACTGGATTTCATATGAATCTGAGAAATGACAGAAAGAAAGAAGTTGTGAAAAGGTATAGATTTGTATTCTGGTCTTGTAGGAGATGTTCTTGGTCTATGCTTTAGGTACACAGGTCTTAATGATCAGGAAATATTGTTGAACACGATTTTTAGCGAAAAAGTATTGAAAATTCTCACTGAAATGTGTACATGGCTAAGTAAAGGTCAGTAAGCTATTGAGTAAACCTGAAGTGCTCACATTAGAGGATTAGAAACTAAGAATTTTCAGCATTCAGTGAAGTCAGTGGATTTTCTTCTAGAATTTGAGACTTACTGTCCCTAGCAGTCAGATCTGAGTTTGAATGGATGAGAAAATTGAAAAGGAACTTTTAGTGAAAATTATGGGTTTGGTTATGAGCCAATATAAAGCCAATATAAAGTCACCAAGTATGAAAGCCCAGGCTTCAAACTGTGCCTCGCTTCTACAACAAAACCCAAAGTACATTATCTTCACCTGGGTTTGAATTTCAGTACAAAAATATCACATCGCTCTAACTGTAATTATTAAGGCACATTACTGCTGCCTTTGTTTTCCCTTCAGATAGAAGTTTCAGTTTCATCTGTGTTCAGAGATTCTATGTGCTGCACTGTTAAGCACAGATTTCTGCTTAAATTATAATTCTATCAGCTTTAACATATGAAAATAGAACACATTTTAATGTGTGTGTTGAACATTAAATCATTTTTGCTTCAGGGAAACTCTGGTAAACAGTAACTGTCAAAAATTATAATGACACAAAATTAAAATAATAGAAAATAGTCTGTAACAACAGCTTTTCTAATCATGTTAAGAGAAATTCAGCTCTGCATCTTCTAAGTATTCCTTTACAGAAAGCAGGAAGGTTGAGTAAGAAAAGCTAAGGTACACAATTTTACACCATTGAAGAAAAAGAGCTGGAAATTATCTTTTCTACCATTCTTTGCCTGCTTACTGTGAATTGCACATCAATCAATGTAGGAAAAATGGGACCAAATTAATATATGTAACTTTTTTTGTTATGACAATTTGATTTTCATTCAGGAATTTTAATATGTAAACAGTTTTTTCACAAAAATACCAGAAAATATAAGAGTATCATTTAAGCCCTGTAAACTGGACTAACTTCTGGAAATCTGCATTAAGTGAGAAAGAAGCTGATATTGCAGCAGAAATATTGACAGGCATATAGATTGAATTACATGAATATGAGATACATACAGACTTGGAACAGTTCTGCTTAGATCAATGTCAAATGAATTTCAAGATTACCTTAGTTTGCTTTTTATGGCTCGTTTTATTTTAGATTTTAATTTGAATTAGTAATATGAAATAAAATCACTATTTATTAACTTTCACTTACAAACAAAAACCATCAAAACAGTAAAAGCTTATCTGAAGTTAAAACCTTCCATTTTGTGGAGGCCAGGTAACAATATAGTTTACCTCTATCATGACACAAATTATTCAAAAGCAAGAAGTAAAAACTGATTCTTAAATGTTTCCTCCTATTAACGTGGCATATTACCGATGTACAGAGGCTGTATGTGTATGGTGAGGTTGTATTGCCCCCTATAGTCACTCTGTGTCAGCTGGGAGGGGAGTAGGAAGAGAAAGGGAAGAATGGGAGAAATTGCCAAGACTACTACAGCCTTGGTTTGGATTCACACTTTGGAAAGGGCACGGTGGGGAGCAGTGGAAAAACCTTAACGCTGCCATGCAACTGAAGAATTTGGATGCTCTATTCTCCGAGCACAAACAGATGAAATACAAGGTACTCTCAAATTCAGCTTAGAAGACCTGTGCAGGCCCTGTGGTCTGGCTGTGGTTGTGGTGCCTGTGCTGGATGCTGGTATCTCACACTGGTGGTGCACCAGGGTGCCAGTGTACCTTCCCTGGGCACTCAGATGCAGGAGGTGCCTGGCTTTGGTTCCCCAGCAAAGGCAGGAGGTCCCACAGGTGATAACTCTTTTCCTCTCACTGGGCACATCTTTGGTGACTGAGCATAACAGGGCCATTTAACTCCAAGGCACAAAGAACTCTAAAGCTGTGCCTGAATTTTGGGGTACACAGAGCGCCTGCCTTCTGAAGCAGCTTCAGCACAGGGACCAGAAAGAGAGAAAAGGCCCAGATAAAGGTTCCCCTTCAGCAGCAGGAGCAAATGCAAGGAGCACAGAAAGTTTGTTCATGCTGCCCATGGACTGGGGTTGTTGCTCTTTTAGGCCTGTGAGCCTGGGTGGAACAGAATAATTCCCAAATCTCTGTAGAACAGCATGCTACTCTTTGCCACCAGCACAAGGACAAAACTGCATTCCTGGTCTTAGATTTTTCCAGTCAAGCACATCTTTCTTAACTTTGCTGTCAACTAAAAATTGTTATCTCTCTATAAAATTAATTAAATCTCAGCTGCTATCCCACTACTGTTCTCTTATGAACATCATTATGCACAATATTCAGTATATATTTTAATAGGAACAGACACAATATAACAAAAAGCATTAAATTCTTCAGGATCTCTTAAAAATACCTAATCAGTTACTGGTGCTAGCGTGCCAAGGATTTTATAGAAGTTGCAAATATTCAATAAGCTCAAGATCAATATCATCCTTCATAGGGTGCAATGCACTGTTAAAATTTTTTTCTTATTTCTGGGGACAACTTTTCTACTAGCACAATCCCAGGCACACCTTCAGCTAGAAAAAGTTAGCACTGCCCCTAAGAGGTGATAATTCTAATTTTTGAACCTCTTTCCCTCTGTTGGTACGACCCTGTTTGTACAGACACAAGGGACTGATTGGAGAACTTATGGAGCTGAAATCCTCTGCTTTTGTCTTGCCATATTATTTTTAGTTTGGGTCAGTTTTTGAGGCTCACCATGTAGTAACACAAGGACTTGCAGAAGGGATAGAAGAAATAGTAACAGAAGGTTATGGCAACAGCCTAATTTTATGAAAGTGTTGTCTTGTGCCAATTGGAGGGGCCGTTTTTCTCTGTATGCTTCAAGAATATGAGTTGTCCTTAAAATGTACTTATATTTTATTTGGTTTAGAGAAAAAAGTGTTAGGAGTGCTCCCATCCATGTATCTTAACAAATATTCTCTGTCTAGACAGAAACTATAGTCCTGCAAAGTGGAGCTGAACAAAGTTCAGTTAGTTTTTGTGACTATATGCCCAGACATAGTCCCATATTAAATCTTTATTTTACTATGATGACTAGAGACTCAATAATGACTAAGCGACAGATGAGATGTGATTGCTGCTTACCCAGCAGATCAATAATCTCTCTGCCTCCTGATGTGGTGGGGTGTATCCTGATAGTATTCAAATCTTTGATTACCTTACTCTTAACTGCATGTTCTCTGAAGCAGGATCAGTTTGTTGTTCTATTAACCCTGTAGCCAGCATGAATTCTACAGCTCATGAAGGTACAAAGTCAAGCAGAAATATCTGCAAAAATATACCCTCTAAAATTATACAGTATTCACCAGAGGTGTCTCATCTTCTAGTTTTCTCACCTAGAAAACTGACCTTATTCTTGTATTTTTCAGTCCTTCCATTTACTTTTCTTCCATCTTATCTATACTGAAGTACTTTTGCTTACTAGGTATCACTGTCTGGTGTTCAGCTAACACAAACTTCTAACAGTGATGGTTACTCATCCATTACCTCTTTTCTTTTTGTCTAAATTGCATCAAACATTTCTCTCCAACTGATCGAGTCCAAAGGGCATACAAACAGTATGTCCTGCTACTCAGGAAAATGGAACACTTTCATGGTGCTAGCAGCATTCTGTCCCTTCATGCTAAAGAACCAGAAATCACCATGTGACACGAGTCTGGCCCCATAAATGTGTAACCAGCTTTCAGCTGCAGTGCACTACCTGACTGGTGCAAAAGACAACGAGACATTTGGGGAAGCAACATTTCTAAATGCCAAACATACAGAGATGAGCCACTAAATCTTATGAATTATCCATGCAGAGCAGACAGAACATTTGTTTTCAAGGTCAAATGAGAAAGATCCCCTGACCTATATGGTAAACTACATGTTAATACATTTATCCATCTTTGGAATGTAAGGGACATAGTCAACACAGAGAGAAATGAAGAGGTGGGGTAAGTCTGTCAAGCTACCAAAATCATTATGCCATCTGTTTTACTGGCATTTTTTATGTCTGTGCAGGGCATACTCATTGAAAAATAGACCTCTTATTCAAATTTGAGTTTCTTCCAAACTAGAATGCAGTATCAAATATATTTACATTCTTTGGATAACTCTTAATTGATTTTGGTTTATCTACAGCTTTTTTCATATTCATTTAGTCACCTCAGTCACCTCATAACTAATGCAACAAAAAGTAAAACAAATGAATACTAAATTTCTTAAAGGGAAATTGCAATAGTGTCCCTTAAAAGCTTCTACACTTTCCCCCCGCCTTCACCACGCAGGATATTGAAACTGGCATGATCCTGTTAAAACAGTGTGATTTTGTGGTTGTCAACACTAACATTTAAAGGATAACAATTCAGAAAAGAAGCAAGGGGGTCAATTGATTCCTCCTGAATACTTTGGACAAACAACACTCGTTTGGTTACTATCCTGATGGGCTGTTGAAATACAACTCTTTGATGGTTCAAGAGAAGGCTATTGTACTACCAGGGAGCAGCCTAGAGAATGAATGCTGACTGGAAATGTCAAGTTTAAACTCTCTAATAATGCAAAGTATCTCAAAAGTTAATATCCATCCTATAGTCCTCTACATTAGCAGAATAGGGCAAAAAGGTCTTACTGGGACTTAGAGAATCACAGTTTCTCTTGCTTTGCTCTTGCCTTGCCAAGAAGAATGACTAGGCTCCTTTACAGGGCACGGTCCCTGCCTTGCATTTCAGCAGTTCCATTCTAGGAAAGTCTGAATTTCTGACTATTCCTACTAGCCATTTTTCTCCCTCCTGCAGTCCCAGTGTGAGAAGCAAATTCACCTTTTCTATTCCTCCCACTACAGTATTTCAAAATCTGAGCTGAACCATGAACTTTTGTTAGAGGATTCTACCCAACAATACAAAGGCTATGGCACATGGTATATGCAATGTAGAAGTATACATACATTACAGTTTTTCCTAATCACTGGGATAACATTAGATAGAAATAATTTTGAACATTTGCATCCATGATGACTGTAAAGTGTTAGGATCTTGCAACAAATATTTCAGAGTATTCATCACTGTGGTTTTTGATATCTTTAAACAGGCAGTTAGTTCGATTTCTTATATATCCATGTCATATTTCTTTCATATTAATATTCCCATATGACAAGTACATTACTTAAAAATGCTGAATTGATTTTCAAGAGGAATCTTAGTTTACATAAATTGTCACATTTCACAAAATCAAAAAAAAAAGCCAGATTCAATTCCATCTCTTGTTAGGAGCATTGAGAAATATACTAAAGGAGGAAAAAATTATAAGCTAGCAGAACAAATCATATTGTTTTTACAAGCAGCTGTGAAAAGATAGTCACTAAAAAGACTGATCAAGAAAAAAATCCAATGGCTTAATATATTTTCTCCTCTGGATGGTTCAAGTTTAGAAATTGAGCACAGCCTTTAGAGAAATTGAAACTAAGATAATTGCAGTCATTTTACCACAGGTACAGGATTTCTAGAACCAGTGAAAGATGTCAGTGGTGTATCTGTCCTAGAGATGCTTTCATTCTGGGGACATATCAGAGAAAGCGAAGCATGAAGCAGAACATTACTCATCAAAATTTGTCTACACTGGAGTATCTACTGAGAGTTTTTAGATATATTCAGTGCTTTATTGTGGCCTGCCACCAGACTCTACTCATGCAACAGGTTCTGACCCTGTTCATTCTGTGATATGACTGCAGTAAAATATTTCCTTTTTGTTTACTGTATCGTCCTGGCTGAATCTCCACTGCTGTTTACTTCATTGTGAAATCAGTTTTTATTTTATTTTGCCTTTAAATATTGGGCTTCGCCCTGATCTCTCTTCTAACTTCCCTTCCTCTTCCCCTTCCCTTCCCTTCCCTTCCCTTCCCTTCCCTTCCCTTCCCTTCCCTTCCCTTCCCTTCCCTTCCCTTCCCTTCCCTTCCCTTCCCTTCCCTTCCCTTCCCTTCCCTTCCCTTCCCTTCCCTTCCCTTCCCTTCCCTTCCCTTCCCTTCCCTTCCCTTCCCTTCCCTTCCCTTCCCTTCCCTTCCCTTCCCTTCCCTTCCCTTCCCTTCCCTTCCCTTCCCTTCCTCTTTTTCTTTCCCTTGCTCCATCTCCTTTAGTTGCCACTGCCCTATGTCTAACTGCAGTAAAGAATATACTTTAATTTCATGAAGAAATGAATACAGAAATATCCTAATATTCCAAGACTTCCCTATAACTATGGGACATCAACTCATGATTATATTATATGATGTGCCCACGCCCTATAAAGTAGTCCAGTTGCTCTTTATTGTGTAGTTCAGCTCTCTTATCTGTTGTGTTCTGTTCTGTCTGATATGATGGTGCAGAATAATAAGAGCATTAAAATTGCATGACTGCAGTATTGCAAAAATACCACTGCTGTTGGTCAAGTACTAATGAAAAATGAATGCAATTCCTCAGCAAATTTGGACGGCCATTTTAAAAGCAGGCATCTAAAACCAGGCAGTGTTTAGAAATGCATGACTACAATGTTTACCCATGAAGAAAACAGTGTTTCTTTATAATTCCAAAGAACCATATGTCTCCTTTAGTGGATCATACCAGTTTCTTTCATGGAGGCTAGTAAGGGTCATTAAACACCAATGGGTCTCTGAGTCCTTCTTCAGAGTCAATGACATTGTAGGCTTCACCAGGGATCTCATTTCACTTCTGTACAAGATCTTCAGGGCAAGGGAAGCAAATGAACTATGAAAAATATAATCACTACTTTTACTGTTGCTTTTTTCATCATAAAAATTCCATTTATTTAAATTCCATTAAAAAACACATTTGCCTCCTGAAAGCATAAATATATACTTTTGTCATAATTTTTCATTTTATAAGAGAGTTTTATCATTCTTTTGGGGAAAAAATAAATTCTCCATAATAAATATTACACAAGTTGTTATACAAAGTTTGGGACAAAACAAATGATTAGCAAAGTAAATTCTTCGAGAATATTTTCTCAGAGGTGACAGGAAAATGTTCCTCAAGCACCTGAGGGAATTAGCAGTCTAACATCTTTTTTCAGAAGTGATTGAGCACCAAGGTTCAGCTTTTCAAAAATACCTGGGCCTTTGGCTCACATTTTAATTTAAGAGAGTTAGGCACTCAAAACCTATGAGGATCTAGAATTCAAGATGAAAAGCCTTACAGAAAGTCAAGGGGATTTGAGTTATCAAAGGCCAGATTTTTAAAAAGTATTTGAGAAACTTAGAGGCTGAGATAGGTGCCTAGCTGATTTTTTTTCAAAGTAGAGTGAAGAAGGGTTAAGTCCCTAACACTCCCTGAGATGTGTGTTCTTAGAAAGTGCTAACTACACCTTTGGATCTAAATACCTTTTAAAAAAGTTTCCTTGAACTGGTTTTGAAAGTGGTTTTATCATCTGAATGCAATGATTTATCCTATGCTTAATTCCTGACCTCCCAAAGGTTGCCATAGACCTGCTTTACGCAGCTAATTTTGTGTCATAATCCTGATGGAAATGGACAGAATTAGAAAACATAATCTTATTCGAACAAAATTTAGTTGGCATTTGGATCCAGAAGTTCATAAATTTTGAGATCTGAAAATAAAAGGCAGTTCTGCTCCACTGTGATCATACTTGGAAGAGCTGTTAGACCCTGAGCATGCTCAGCTGCAAGAATTCATCCTTTCTGTGCTAAGCAGCCCACAGCAGCAGCACATCTGTATGAAGTCATACTGCTAGCAGTGCCAGAGTCTGACAATATGAATGACTGACTTGCTTCCACCACGTTTGCCACAGCTGGGAAGAAGATGAGGGGTACAATGTACAAGGAATTTCAACACAATGCAAATCTGGTGAGATGCCGTTTCAGATTTTGATTTCTGTGGAAGCAGAATTTTTTTCTGGTTGTATTATACCATGGTTATCTGCAGGTCTATTCTTTTAGCCCCTGCCAAATTATTTCTTGCTTTTATAATTTCCTCATTTAATTATCTTATCTAAATATAAATTTCCCTGTAACAGTTCTCAGTATTCACCCTTTAAAATGAATCCACTTTTTAGTACTGAAAACGTTAGTTCCTTCCTGAGTCATGTTTGATTTTTTTCCTGTACTGACTGGCTTCTGAACACAGTGCCTGATGGTAAGCTTTGTCAAGAGATGCTGAGATATAAAGAACAACAGGTTACCTCATAATCTCTTCTTGTTAATGCTTGTTCTGGAGAGCACCTGCTGTCTTTAAAAGGGATTTGAGTGACCCAAGATTAAGAAGTCTCCCTACAACAATTACTGTTCTTATCACTGAAGAATACTCATACCAATGTGACATCTTCCTGATGGTTTCAAATTCACAGACTGAGGGAGAGATAAGAGTCAAAGAACCATACAGTGTGCAATTATAAGAAGACATCAAACCAGTCCAGTACAATTCCATTTTGGAGAAGAGTACTGCTATTAGACTAATTGATTTCTGCCTGGAAAGTAACTATTAGGAAAAAACACCCTCTGATTTCATTTAAAGGAATTTTAAAATGCAGTGGTGCCTAGAGTATTTCTAATCCCCTTTCTGCATCAGCCTAACTAGGCAAATAGCATAAGGGGCACAGGGACACTAAATGGATCACACACTCTAACATCAGCAGAGATTCAGAGAATACATTAAGTCTTGGGAGTACCATGGACTATTCTTTGCTACCTCTTTGGTTTAAAACATACAAAATTATGGAGTTCTGTTCTACTGAAGTCAAATTTATGATATAAATAAAGGATTACCTGCCAAGACACCCATCATAGTATGTCCCTTACTCATTTAAACACTTTTATTCAAGCCTGGTTAACCACTGAGCTCCTATCACCATCACTTGCATCGACATTATTTGTTAAAGTTGGTTCTTTGAAACATTATCCAAAGTCATCAATATTTTGAAAATTAATGTGGGAAGATTACATTTTCAAGGAGATTGTACCCATTTTACCCACTAAATTCACCCATCTTTGCTTCTTTCCAACATTCTAGGCACAAAAAAAAGGACACAAGGTATAATTCTGCTTGTTCTCCTCTTCTTCTCTCAGTATCCTAGAGACAATATCTTTAAGAAATACAGAAAAAAAAAATCAAACCAATACATCAAAAAATACTCTTTCATACTAACTGAGAAAGCAAACTTGCTGGGAACCCTTCTTTAGCCAATCTGAGGGCATGCTGAGGTCTCCAGATGATCAGTCTTCAGTGATGTCTACACCATCTAGTTCGTTTACATGTTATATGAAGCAAAATGGAATTGACCTAATTTTATTTCTGAGCAAAGAAAAAACAACTAGTGAAACTCACTGGCTGGTTAGAAACAGAAATTAATTCTTTCAAATCAGATGCAAATGATAGGTTTGCCAGAAGAAATAAGTAACACAAGGCAACAGTGAGAAAGGGTAATTGAAGATTGGCATCCTGGATGCTCCATGATGGAAAGCCAAGATGGCAGTCTGGTACAGCTGAAGAAGGTTTTGGCTGTCCCAAGTCAAAAAAGCAAAATTATCTGACATTGATTTACTTTTGCTTGGCTCTGTTTAGGATACTTCCAATGGAAGATAACACAATTCACTGCTTATAAGGTCTCTATTTAAAAATGCATTAGAATATTTTTGCTAATAATATTTTTGCTATATTCTTACTAATAACAAAACTAGAAGGATAATCTCAATATAACTTCAGAGTACATTTTCGCAGCTGTCTTCCTCACTATAGAACACCTAATATTCATTGATTACATCCACAGTGGTAAGAAAAAAAGCACAAACAGCCACCAAATTAATTAGTAAGCTGCAGCATGCTGCCAAAACCAGGGATGGCTAAACATTAACTTTACTGGGGTCTGTGCATCTACCATGTCAATGAATATTATGTTTCCAGCACTGCAGAAATTGAGTCAGCTACATTGAAATCCCTGGTGATACATGGTGATCTACTGAAACAGACAGAGACAAGAAGGTAGACTTCTGTTTCTCTGGATTGGACACAGAAATCCAGGCTCTTCCAGTGATCAACAGACCGGTTATTATACAACAAACCCCACTGGCTCCTTCACAGCTTGCTCAGCTGTTGTGCCACTGTGTAGTTAAGTAGCCTTTAATCTTCAGGCTGACATAGGTGCAATGAATCTACAGACTAAAATTTCATACCCAATTTGGCTGAAAGCTAATTACTGCCTGTTATTCTAGCTACTTTCCTCTGAGTAGAAGAGTGGGGGGACAAAATCAAATGCTCTCTATTTTTACTGTCTTTTGCTTTGTGCTATGAACTGCAACTCTGAAAACATTAGTACAAAAACAAAGTTATTTCTATGTTTCAAGAATATAAAAGATTGTCAGATAGTCATAAAATGCTGCTGGTCAAGATGTATGCCTCAAGATATAGGCTTAATTTAATCCAGATTAAAATTCTCCAAGTTCCAGCTGAGGACATGTTTTTACAATAGTTTCCAGTGAAATGTGCATTTTCAGATCTAAGCAAGAGTCCCTAAAATGGGGCTTTGTGATACTGGAAATGAGTCTGCTAAAGGCAATTAGGAGCTTTATGCTCTCGTGTGTAGCTCTTGAACTCCAGTGGGACTGTTTGGATTGTGCAAAGTGAGAAACATGAATCAGCCTTTGCAGGATGAGGGATTTAGTGTAACATCACTAATACCATCACAATATGCTATTTAAAATTCAAAAAACCATAAAGATTATTCTAAGTGAAAACTGTTGCTCATTAAGTATAATAGATCAAACAGAATGAAGAAAATATGACAAGGGAGCCAGAAAAAACAGCAGTAAAATCAAAGCATGTGGAAATGTATACAGCATGGTTTACCAAAGGTAAAAGAAAATACAAATATGCAAGGAGATAATGTGTTTCAAAGTTCAATAATCATGGAGAAAATATGAATTAATAAGGAAAAATATATATTTTAAAAGTAATATTTGTGATGTACAAGATATTTGAGAGAGATTCACAGATATCTTTTTTTAAATGGCAAATCACAGCTTTCAATAACAAAAAGCTTTTTAATAATCAGAGAATGGTATAGGAAATGTTCTTAATGAAAGAGTTGCACTGTCTCCTGACACAATATCCTTTGATGACAAATTGTGCTTCAAAGCGAGAGCCAAGTTAGTTCAGATTCCTATTCTGAATTCCCCCATAGGAATCCACACCTTTCTTCTGACTATAGGTAGATCCTGAGCAATTGGGAGCCCATGAATAAAGCCTACCCTTTCCAACTTCTTTCCTATGTAATACTTTTCTGTTTAATGTAGCTATTTATTGGACACTGATTTAAGTACTTCCATATATTTATTTCAGTTTTTTATTTCAGGAAAAGGACAATGATTTTGACACATTTTTTCAAGTAAACAGTGGGTTTCAGCATTTCTGATCATGCATTCATATTCACCACCATTTCATAAAAAAAAAGTCAAAAAAAGTAAAAAAAAAGCTATAGCTTTTGCAGGAGATTTAATTTATTTCCAGATAATCCATTAACAGTTTTTCCACACTGTACACTTGAAAACTGTTTTGCATCTGTACGCTATTTCCTCCCCAGTTTTTCTTCTCACTGTCTGACTAAATCAACTGAACTCAATCCAAACAATTTTCTAAAGGATGTTGAATTATAAAATAAACTCATTTGTGCATCATAGGAAATCTACCCTATGAGAGCCTCCTTTACACATCAGCCTCACCCTTTTCAATCTTAAAAAATATCTTTGGAATTGAACTTGCTGTTATATGAGTTGCATATACTTCTGATATTCAACTGCTTAAAATTGTGCTACTTATCTCACCATAGTTTTTAGGTAACTTACGAATTTTAGAAAGGTCAGATTCACTAGAAAGCAAGCAGATAAGAAGACAAGAACACAATCATGCTGCTTTATAAGTCCATTGTGTGGCTATATCATTAAAGTTATCTGCAAATCTCACTGCCTTCTCTCAGGAAGAACATGAGTAACAATATTGAGAAGACACTAAATCCTGAGCACTATTTCTAAGACAGGGTCTATATATATTCCAGGTTTGGAATAGCTCTGATTTTCAGAGCAGAATGTCAGAGTGCTGGCACTGACACACCATTGATCTACCAGAACCCTTGGTCTGACTCAGCACAGCAGCTCCCATGTGTTTTAATAATGAAGCTGGTCTCCAGAAATGACCAGAAGAAACTTCCTATTCATTTATCACATTGCATCCTCACATGCATTCAGCTTTATTTTTGTGACAGTGGCCAGCCATGGCCAACTGGGCCCCTGGCACTCTAAATTATACCAGGGCTAAGAACCCTGTAAATCAGGCATGAAACTTTAGTGCCACCCTTGGCCCCCACGACTATCAATCCTTTATCCCTATTAGTCACAAACTGAATCAACCCCAAATGTCTGCAGTTTTAAGCAAGATACCATCTCTGATGGCATCATGACCAATTTCCCTCAGACTTAAACTAGTCCAGTGACATAACAACTCTCCTCCCCCACAGCCTATGCAGGTGAGAAAAAACAGAGAGAAATAGGATTCTCTTTCCATAAAAGAGAATTTATATGCAAAAAACTGTGCTCCTGATACAACCAGCAGTCTACAGCAGCATATTTTTAGGATACAGATAATTTTGGCTTAGTTCCACAAAATAAATGGTAGAGCTGCCTCAATTTAATTACCACCCCATGAAGAAATCTGACAGCCCCAATGCAGTGCTTAGTAAGCATTTTACCTCAGACAGCTTGAAGATGTATTGTAGAACTGAAATTACAATACATACCACGACTTGTTCTGTCATCCTACTTTGGGAATGCAGCATGCATGTCTCTATAATGAGCTGTCTGATATTCACCCACTTCACCTGTAGCAAACAGGAGTAAAATGCAAGAAACCATAAGTTGGCATATTAGTTGAATGCAAGATAAGATATTCATTTGTGGCAGATGGTTTCAGAAGATTCTAACTATGGATATACGTTTAATACATAATTTACTTATATTTACATTTTGAAAACATTTTGATTTTTCTAAATTACTATTACAATCTGGGGAAAAAAACTCAAACCAAAACCAAACAATCCATAAACTCTCCTCTCTTCTTCTCCTTCCTACATTTCTGCTTACAAAATTCCTGGAATTTTTTTTAGGGACATAATTCCTGCTATGTCTAGCACATGATAAAATATGTGTAATTAAGAACACATATGTGCTTCCTGTTAAGAAAATTAACTCTGCGAGAAAAACTTTTCTCTGCTACAATAAAACACAAAAGAAGAAAAACAATATATTAAAACCAAAAAGTAACAAAACACTTTTAAAAGCTTACACTAATGCTTTTCTGTCTCGTTTTGTAAATAAAAGTATTTATGCTTAAAAGTATATGCTAGTCTGCACTTCCATGAGTATAATGAAATTATGTACCTTTATTAAGAACCCAAACAAGTGATCCATTTTTTTTTCCAGCAGAAGAAAGATTGAAATTTATTTACTTATAAGAAGTCTTACAGAGAAAATTGAGAAGTTTTATTTTCTTTTTAATTATGCCATTACAACAGAATTGGACTGTGCCACCCTTCCTCTGTCTAAGCAACTTTTAGAAAATATGTGGAAAAGCAATGAAGCCCAGGCTAAATTTTAAAACACCCACCTCAAGCAACCATGCATATTTATAAGAAGACCCACCTAAAGCATCCAAAAATCAATGAGTTTTCATTGAATTAATCACTGACTTAACACCACTGTGAGTTAAGTGTCATAGATTGAATAATTCTTAATGCCATCTCAGAAGCCAGGAATTGTGGTAAAGAACTGAGATGGTTCTTCTGTTTCCCATTTGGATTCTAAGAAAAAGTCATTGCAATGAATACAGGTAGAGAAAGAAGTTTCAGATTATATTTGAAATCTTGGAGTCTAGATCACGCTAGTATGGTACTCTACCTGTAATACAATCAGTGCTCATGAGTTCAGGAAATTATTTGGAAGATAATTTAAAATTTAGGATTGAAATATCTTTATAAGAAGCAAAATACAAACAATTTGTGAAATTACATGTTCATTTATGCTTGGTCTTCCTTTTTCTTCTTACTGCACCTATGATTATTTAAGTCAGCACTCCTCTCCTTGTGACTGCCTCCAAACAAGGGACCAGATACTCAAAAGTACTTGTGTAGGTCATACACCAGAAAAAATGTTTGGCATTGTATACTTAGCTGTTTCTGAAGTCCAACCCTCTCTAACACAGCTCAAGTTAAGAATCTAAAAGCCAAAAGCTCAAGAATCCTAAAATGCTGAACTGAAACAAGACAACCTAGATTACACAAAAAAAAAACCTGATACATAAAGGTCAGAAGATAAGATGATCCAATCCATTCTAAAGTTCAATACACTTGAGAAAATCACTTGCTATGATTTTTTTCTAATTTTTAAAAAATAAGTGGAAACATCTGCAAGATAAAATAGTTTTGATTTGCCAAATGTTGGCTCCCTTACAAACCTGTGTACAATTAATTGGATTTGTATCTTACACATTATTTGGAGTATGAACCATTGTTCAAACTTTATTTTCTTTCTCTTACACATTATATTGCTCTTTTAAAAATAGAAATGTTCCATCACCTTTCTTCAGGCTGACAGGGTTACAGAAAACAGAAGTACCTCAGGACTTTGAAAGCACTTCCCAGTCACTATTACTTGAAAGCGAGAGTTTTACCTCTAAAAGAGGCATGATGTCCAAAAAGAAACAATACTCTGAAAAAAGATGAAAAATTGTAGATTACTTTCACAGGCTCTTATTCTACAATGGAGAAAATATCCACATTCTAGCCAGGATGCTTTGAAAAGAGTATTTTCCTTTTATACAGAGATAAAAAGCAAAGCTTTCAGGTCAGAGGCTATAGGGGAAAAGAGCTAATGTCTCCCCTGCTTTGATGTTACAAGTAGTGCCTCGGTACAGAAGTGTATTAGAGCTAGCAGTAAACTGAGCCAGCATGTTTAATAACCAGCTTCAGCACGGGTGGCACATGGATCATCCTGTACATAACACAGCAAGCAGTCATGTGCATTACCAACAATACACAAACCTTTACTTTAACGTGTTTACATTCCTTTAAAGTATAGCACAGCTAAAAGGTAATTTCTGATTTATAGATACCGGAGGAAGACTTCTTTACAGTGTATCTGTAACAGCTATAGACAGCAAACCAGGATTAAGAGTTCCTCTCTGGCTAACATGTAACATATAATGGGGCTTGTAGTGGTGTTTAGTATCTGGAAACAGCACATTTCAGTCTCTGAGTACTCAACACAACTGTGATTAATGGTGTTTGGTGTCTCATTTGCTTTTGAAGCTGAAGGGCTGGAGATTGGAGGAGCCAGCCCAAAACAACATGGTCTGGTGCACTTGTCTTTCACAGATTCCTGGGAGCTGAAGGACCAAATGCTCCAGCTTGTATTGGTCCTAATGCACTGATGCCTCTAATGGACCAATTTATCTATTAATTCAGCTTTTGGAACAGTATATCTCAAAATCCAGAAAATGCTAGAAGGAAATCAGTAAACATTACCTTAAAATCAACAAAAAATATTATTTAAATTTTGGTGACATGTAGTTCCAAGCTGTGTAACAGTAGGAAATACCCTTAGGAAAAACAAAAAAAACCCAAACCTGAATTATTTTTGACTTACTTTTTTTTTTGTGCCCATGTAAATTGAAACTTGGTAGGAGTACTAATCCTCAAATTAACTAAAATAATGTTTATTCTCTAAAGTATTTGATAACCTCCAACAGACTACCACATACAATAAAACAAGATTTTTGATTGAGTTTGCTATAATTTGAGAAATTATGTTTGTTTGGAATTATTAGTGAAATACTAATTGCTGAGTGAGACTACTGATTATGCAAATATGAAAATTACATTAATTCTATTTATATACCCTGTAGTTTGAGCATTGCTTCACCAAAATCTCTCAAAAATCTCAGGTAATCAGAAAGCTGAAATGTAAGGACGGTATATTTGAACAACAGGTAGCTAAACCCTGTCAGCTTTTCTTGTGTATGCAGGAACCTCTGTAACAGCTCTAGATTTCAGCCAGAAGTGAGCCACTGCAAGAAGGATAACCGGGGTTTGTGAAAGAATTTCAGTAGGGAGTCTCTGCAGGAAAGATGGAAAGGGTTCAAAAGAAATGGAAAAGGAGTAAAAATACTGGGAATGGAAAAGTGAAAATAAACATGAGTTCAGGGAAAAGATAAGAAAAAGGGAATTTAAAAAGCTAGATATATGAGGAGTGTGGATAGAGAAAGAAAACTGCAAAAAATAAAAATTGGGATACCTTAAATAGAGAGGAACAAGGGAAATAGAAGTTTCACTAAATGTTTCCTGGTGCAGCAGCAAAGAAACAAATCTCTCTCCCTATAGGTTCAGGTACCTGCCACAAAAAGTCCAGGAGGAGTTTTTGAGCCTGATTATTCTTAACAGATTTCCAAATTACATTTTTAGCTTTGTAAGTTTTATTTATAAATATATTTAAGATTAATGATTCACTAGAAACACTGGAGAATACAATGTCCTAAATAACCAGTTTTCTAGACTTGGTTTCCACACAGGTAAGATAGGGATTAGCTAATGATATTGGCTTCAGAATGCTGTGAAATAACACTTTCCCTCTGCTGGAAGCTACACCTCCAGAAGCACAGGTGTCTGAAGGGAGCTCATCCTCCTGTCCCTGCCACTGTAAACCCACTGTGCCTTCTTCATTCTTCATTCTTCACCACACGGACATAAACATGTTCTGTATGGAAAAGAGGTGCAGCAGAAAAGGCTGACAAGCCCCACCAAATACCTCAGGAGCAGAAGGTTGTAAACTGGGACCCAAACCCACAGCTGCTGTTGTCATCTCCTGAGGTCCCTCAGAGCTGTTAACAAGGACAACAAAAAATGTGGATTTTTTTTTTTTCCAGTGGAAGGTCTGGCACACAAAGATTACAATTTTTTTTTTCTCAAATGATTGGAAGTGCCAATGCTGTGATGGACTACGTCTCTTTTTCTGTTTCAACATCTGTTTTGAAAATCTCCATATTTTCCAGATGTTTATGGGCAACCTCCTTAGCAACACAATTGTGAAACTCTTAAAAACTCTCTGCTCTGATCTGCCAGTTTTTCATCCTGCCTCCACACCAATTTCTGCCTTACTGCTGAAGTATCTGCAATGGCAGGTATGTTCCCTAATCCCTTGTTCTTTTCATATGTTAGCAGAACTCCACTCCATCTAGATCAGAATGCTTTTTAGATTTATTTTCTCCCCTTTCTTTTGGAGAGCTCCCATAGCAGGACCAGGAGGAGCAGGTGAGGGTTTCCAGGTGGGAAGTAAGCAGGGTGATTTTTGTGTGCAAAGCAAGGTAGGGTGCAGGCATAGGGATCCCCAGCAGCTTGGTGTGCTTCCTCCCCCAGAACACTTCTTTTTTGCCCTTGTTTGTTCTTCAATAATGAGTCACTGGGAACAAAGACCATCCAGTGCATATGCTTTGGGAAAATAAAATAAACAAACAAATGAAAAATCTCTACTGCTACCAAGAAATAGTGATGAGATTTTCTTTAGAAAGCTATGTGACTTATAAACAATATATTACTGCCACGTGCTAAAAAGGAACAAGGTCTCTAGTGAGAAAGAAACAAAGTGTTATTCTTAAAAGAAAAGTCAGGAGATACAAAAGGGCATACATCATTTCCCTCTGAAATTGTATGATAAAATGACAGCAAAAATCAGCTTAGAAGCAACACGTGAACTAGCCTTCTGTGCCTCCTGCTCTCTTCCTTCCAAGACTAAATGGATCTGTGTCTGTCTTTTGTCACATTGTTGTAACTTTCATTCAGTCTCCCCACTTCACCTTGACCGCATCTGAACAGTGACAATATGTTTCTTGTTCTTCACACTTTTCCCAGTAAGGATCACTGACAGCCTCTTACTTTGTATTTTCTCGGCTTTTCAGGCAGGGATTTTTTTTTCCTTCTTTTTCTCCCAGCCATCATCACTGCTATTTGGAGAGAATTTGGTTCAATTTCCATCTTAAACATGAAATGTTTGAATTAACTCATAATGTCTCCCAGCTTGCAGAGGAAAGACCTGGTCTTTAAAAAAAAAAAAAAAAAAGAAAAAAAATCTTCATTTTTACAAAATAAAAATGAAAAGCTGCAGAATAATCTTAAATCATTTTATACTGCACATAGGACTTCAAAATAATGAGAGGTCTTCAATTTGGAAATTATTGGGGTTCTAGGCATCTGAATCAGACAGAGCTGTAAAATTATTAGAACACAGCAACATCTTTCATAAGCACTTCAATTCAGAGGTGATCAAAGATTCTGGACTTGCAGAGCAATTTACTTGGCATTTGCAGGAAAGCCTCACTCTTTCAAACTGAAGCACTCTTAACACTATGAAGAACTTCAATAATTTTAAATTGGCGTGTACCATGCATGCCTAGAAATCCAATTCAGGTTTTAAATAAAAACACTATAACTTCAGAAGTATGAAGAGCCCACCCACAACAGGACAGCATTCTAGCCTTCCCAATTCAGCCTGGCTGTTATTTCTCCCATGCTAGGTTTTCTGCCAGGAGGAGTTGCTGAAAACATTAGAGGTGACTGAGGTTTTTTTCTTTTTATCCTTGCCTTCTGATCATCTACGAATATTTTCCTAAACTCCGTAAACTTCTGGACAGCCATAGTTTGCAAGCTGATTTTCAAGGTATGGTGAATGCTAGTTTTAAACAGTTTTAAATATTTTAAATTAAAAACAGAAGACAATATTTAAGCCAAATCGAAGATGTAATATCTTCCTGACCAAAACTTTAATTATGATGAGTATAGGTTTGCAAATTATATATATATATATATATATATATATATATATAATTTAGCTGAGCTTAGGCTTGCAAATAGCTGTTCTTAAGGGAAACACAGAGTACACTGAGTTCTGAAACAATATTGACAGAACAGGAAAATAAAATTAAGTCTAAATTTTAAAGATTATATCTGAACTACACAAGAAAAAAAAAGTCCCCTGAGCAAGACAGGTCTTGTGTTGACCCAGCAGATCCTTTGCTTCCATGCAAGTTGTTCTGTTATGTTAAACAGACTCCTATCCCCAGAAAACTTGTGATGCCTCTCACTTTTGCATCTCTTGCAACCACCTTTCCAATCATTCTGGCCAAACAAGAAACTCTTTCTTGTGGGGGGTCACATAAGAGCTACAGTCTACAGAAACTCAATATCAAACTTACTGATACAGAGGCAGGATGGTGGGAGATTTATATGAGGCAGTCAGTGATATTTCAGGTAGGATGAGGTTTTGACATTCAGTTCTAAAAGTATTCTATTCAGTTCTAACCAGATGCTAGAAAGACATCAGCACAAGTTTGAATAGACCTTGAAAATGCTGGGGAAAATCGGCGCACCGGAAAGAAGTAGGTGGAGGGAACTGATCAGATTAGGTGACCCCAAATGTCTCCCTCAGGCTTTAAACCCACACAGAAGTTGTTTTGGCCTCATGCAGGTGATGCAGTGATGAACGGAAAAGCCCCAGACAGCAAAATCAACTTCTGTCACAAATGAATACCACTTGCTGCCATTATTTTAGATTTTACCACCTGTAAGTAGCTTCTCCAATGTACAGCATACCAAAATACTTTTATTTGAGAAGGAACTTCTGGAATATCTGGTTCAACCCCTAATTCAACAGAGAACCAGTACAGATCAGGTTGCTCAGGGTTTTATACAGTCAAGATTTTAATATCCCCAAGGATGTAGTTTTATAAATCACTAATACTTCTTCATGTTCTTCCTCTTCTAAATTACAGTATCCTAGAATTAGGAAATTTTAGATTTTCTACCTGAGACAGTGATAGTCAGGCCTGTTTATAGGGATGAAACATATCTATAAAATATTAATGTGATATAAACCAATGCAGGTGCTCTTGAATGTTTTTAGTTCTACTGGAGTTCATGTGATCTACAATAAGAATTCTGTTCTATCCCCCATGGGTTATAGCTTAGCCTCAAGACTTAGTGGATGTGTGACTTAGTGTGAATTTAGTGGAGACTATGATGTCTATAAACCCTTACAAAATCTCACACAAAAAAAAAGGTATTAGTAGGTTTCTACCTCAAACTATGCCAGGCTCACTGTCAGACAGCAAAAGTGCTTACAAATATCCATCATAATGTTCTCGGGCTTATAAAATTAATTTAGCCTCTTGTGGTGCAGAACGAGTACGGAATGCATTTTAAAGAATGCATTCTCTTTTCTCAAACATATAAAAGGGCACTAAACCTCTCCAGAATCTTTTAAATAATGAAACCTGAAAAATCTGTAACTGGACAAATGTGTGATAAAGCTTGAGGACTGAACCACAACTGTTGGACACAAAATTGTACGTTTCAGATGCATCTTAATTATTTTCTACCAGATTTGACTTTCCTTCCCTACATTTGCTGTGTATGAAGTTTGAAAGCAAAGTTGTTTTGTAAATGTTATGAGAGGAACTGTAGTCATGGCTTCAGGTGGGAAACTCTCTAAGTGTTCACTATTGGATCTAGATCCAGTCAGAAAAAGATAAGACCAATAAGCACATATTTTCCAATACCTAAATTTTTCAAAACTTTTAACTGCAGTTTTAAATGACATTTAAAAATATTTTATTTTATTTCAGGAAAAAAACCTTTTTTAGCTTACAATAGCATTTAACTTTGATGCTTAGCTATTGAAGTGAACCATATGGGAGAGAAATGTGTTTCTACCTTCCATGCAGCTGTTGTTCAGCCCTGTTCTGTAAGACAAGGTTGCTCAAATAAAAGAGAAAAGTAGTTAATGCTACTACAACTATTTTGTGTAGTAACAAGATGACTCCTATAATTTTTGAGCCAAAATCTCAAAACTTTCATGACATGACAAAAATCTGGAACTCCTAATTCGTAAATAATATTTCAGCTTCCTCAGTGTTGAAGATTAATGTTGTGCTTTGAGCAGTTTAATCTGGCAATTAAGACTTCCCTTTATACACACAGAAATTATCTGAAATCAGCTGCATTCAGCCTTTCCAGAAGCTTCAGGACAGGAGGAGAAAAAGGTAAATAATGTCAGAAAAAGCTCAATAAGCTCTACTAGCAACTTCATAGATTTCTCTTTGGGATTCACCTCAAACTCTTAATATGTTTTAAAAACCAACCTGCCTAATGCCTTAAAGTTTAAAAACACGTTTATAATTTTTTTAATATCACTTTTCAATACTAATTTGAGAAGATTTTGAACTATGAAGAATGGTTTTCCAAGTCAAAACCAGCAGCTCTCATTTGGTTTTGCCCTAGGTTTTTCAAAAAAAAGCACTCTTTTTTTGTTGTCTCCATGCTTGAGACAAAAAAAAAAAGGAATGAGAATGTCTTAAAAGATTGAAAAAAATTAAAATAAGGCTGAAGGTTTTCACAGTTAATCAATTAAATTAGTTGTCCCTCTCCTATAAATAAAAAGACCTTCAAACATAAGCAATGAAAATTGTTTTCCATTCTAAGGTGGAGAACGTATTCCCTTTACCAGATCCACCCATCATATAACAATAGAACTTTGAAAAAGAAAGGATTGTGGTTTGGTGGGACCACCTGGAGAGAACAGTTCAGAATGGAAGATGAGTTGAAAAGGGTTTTCCACATATCCCCTTGGTGCAGAGGCTGTTGAATGCATCCTCTGCTCTCATCCACTAGAACTGCACTGGAAAACTGCTGCCAGTGGGAGTATCCCCCTCTGTACAAGGGCATAAACCCTCTGTATAAAGTCATAAACCAAGACTTAGTGTGCTGAGACTTTTTGCTTCTCTAAAGACTAAATTCCTCTTGAGTGCAGAATAATTAGAATTCTCTGTTCATGACAGACTCAGAGAAATTAGCTTAAAAGGAATAAAATTTAGTTGACTCTGTTCTTGGTACATGCTTGCACAACCTAGTCCAAGTTGAAGGATCTCAAACTAGAAAAAAAGCATCTATTTCTTCTTTTTAATAGATGATTTGCTCCAAGAAGTTACTAAGTTGGATGAACTACTAACTGGATACTAAATGGAGAGATGGGCCGTGTAAAGTCACTTCTTGCACATTTCCTGTGCATGATCTTAAGATACTCTGGGATCCTGGTGGGTGTAATGCTGCCATTTGACTCAATTTTTTCCTCCACCAGACTCTCCATCTCATATAAATGTGGAAAGAAACATTCCGGCGATGGGGAAAAAAATACAGAAGATATTGAGTCCTGAAATGCCTGACCCCACTCTCTGGACTGATGGGTGATGGGAGCTCAGCTCTCCCCAGCACAGCAGCTCATTGACTTGCATGGTGGTGGGGTGTCCGGGCTGACAGGAGCCCTCTATTGCACCAACAGCTCCTGTGACCACACTGGCACATTCAAATTGTGGGAACTAATCCAAGGCAAGCAGCACTCCATTCTCTTTGGTTTTGATGCTCATCATAGAACCTCAAATAAACCCAAGAATAACCCAGAGTTTGTGATTCTTATGCAGCAACCAGCAGACCCCCAGAGTATGGGAGATAAGGAGTGAAAAATGCTGAAGGGAGCTGCTCTAGAAACCCAAGCAGAAGCCTTTCAAAGTTCTTCCAATTGTAAGAGAGCCAGCAGAACAATTTTGAGCAAGTTTCACCAAGACAATAATACATTTTAAAAAGTATTTAATTTTCTGTCTGATTAAACAAGAAATAAAACCTTAAGGTCCACATTAAAGGTGGGGTTTTGTCTGGTAGATTTTTTTTTCATTTGTATCACTACAAGACACATGCAGGTAAGTGTACAAAAACAAAGGAGATGAGAATTTGCAAGGCATGTTTTCCAAGGGTCCTGCTCCCTCTGCTACTGTTTCACTGCCCTCCTCTAATCACAGAATCAAATAACCATAGCCACAGAATTGTTTGGTTTGGAAGGGATCTTAAAGATCACCTACTTTAAGCCCCCTGCCATGTAAATCTACTTAGAGCAGGTTGCTCAGAGCTCCATCCAACCAGGCCTGGAAAACTTCCAGGGACAGGGCACCCACAACTT